>NC_062540.1:14391798-14691798 GCF_022655615.1 Tachysurus fulvidraco
CATCTCCTGCTGTCTATCTCTAATTCCTCACTCTCTTCAGACTGCTGTGTGGAGCTATAAGCTGTGTTTACCTCTACAGTCATCGGTGGATTCTCCGTTTTGTCAGAACAAACAAATTCATCAGCAGGGTTATGGCAACAGAGTGAGCAACCATTTTCCTTAGTTTGGTGTATTATTCAGTCACAGTCTTAAAAAACATCTGCATTAATTCAAGGGGATTTCAATTAAACATACTGTACCACAGGCTAGTCTTGTTCATAACTTATGGCAAAGGGTGTTGATAATTGCAGTTCTCCTGACAATAATAATAACCAGACTGCTACGGGTGCTGGATGAGATATGACCTTAATTTGCATGCCCTCAATCACTGATGGATTTGTGTTTGCTTTTATTTAGAAAGACATTATATTCAGCAACCGTAGCATTCCTCCTGGCATCAGTGACCTTTCCTCACACAGGGGGATTTTTCATTGCTTCCCAGGTAAGGATTCTACACATGCATTTATACTAGTGTAACATATCATCAACATGTTCTTACTTTATTGAAATGAGTTTTATAGCACTACATGACACCTACTTATATGATTCATGACAGCTAAAATGAGCCTATGTATAATGATTAGTCCAACAGCTTGCATAAGATGTCAGGTGATGGATTTCTATTTATATAAAATTATATTTTGACATCTAGTAGGCTTAAAATGTATGCCACAACCACAGTTCTAGCTTAGTCTGCTCTTGGTATGTCTATAAGATGTCAACTTGAGTTATGTTGAGATGTTACATCAGCCTGACATTTATGTCCATCTCTGTTGTCATAAAGGTTGACACGGTCGTGTGGGTGACATGTAACCCTATGAACACTTCCCTTGTGATTACATTACTAATAAGTCTTTATTATAAGCTGGTTATCCTTATTGTCAAGTATTGTGAGCACTAAAAGGAAATAAGTTGCTGTCTTGTAAGTAGAAGATGGCTGACTTGCAATTGAATAAATTGTATATTTCATAACCTCAATCAGATTCTTGCTTTTTTGCTGTTACAGCTCTCGATGAAGCAGCTAATCACCTCCTTGCTAGATAGCACTCGGTGGAACTTCATTTCCCACAATGCCACAGTAGCACAAGAAGCCCCTCATTCTCTATGG
Source organism: Tachysurus fulvidraco (assembly GCF_022655615.1). Lineage (NCBI taxonomy): Eukaryota > Metazoa > Chordata > Actinopteri > Siluriformes > Bagridae > Tachysurus > Tachysurus fulvidraco. The sequence goes on from NC_062540.1 coordinate 14,392,946, forward strand.
GAGGAATGGAGTCCACCTGGTTACAGTGTTTTTTACACACTTGGATGCTTCATTCTCATTAAGGTGAAATGACCTACACAGGTTTTTGGAAGTATTGAATAAAACCAATTATATTAAAATATTCATGGCAATCCAATCTAAAATGCTTCGTTTCTTCTAAACCACATCAGTTTTCTAATAAATGTTTTTTTTTAAGTGTTAACGAATGACATTTTAACAATTTGTATTTATACTTAATGCTGTATAACAACTGCAAGAAAACTTACTTCACTGTGCAAAACAGTCACAGTGGAACATCTGACATACAAGAAGAAAATGCCTTTATTTTTCACATATACAGTACAGCTCAGTGAAATTTTTTTCTTCACATGTCACATAGGGACAGCCATGACACAGCACCACTGGGAGAGATGGTTAAGGGCCTCACTCAAGTGCCCAACAGTGGCAGCTTGGCAGCACTGGGGCTTAAAATCCCCAACCTTCCTATCTGTAACCCAGAGCCTTATCCATTGAACCACTACTGCACCAAATAGGCTTTCTTCCACTTCTATGCTAAATTGCCCATCAATGTGAAAAAGTTTGTGAAGGTACTTCACAGGTACTGGTGGCCTGTCCAGGCTATAAGTGTTCCTGGAAATGTTTCCAGATCACTATGACTTGAGTCAGGATGAAGAAGTTAATCAAGATGAATGAAATATAAGCTTATTTTATTAGTATTCCTTACTCTATTAGTTAGAAAAAGGTTGCACAGATGCACTTTATGTATAGCTCTGTCCTTGTTCTATGTAGCTTCCTGGTCCTGGAGAAACGTTGTCTCATTTCACTGTGTACTGCAACAGCTGTATATATGGTTGAAATGGCAGTAAAAGCTTCTTGACTTGACTTGATTTGACTTGAGATAAGTTTTCTTAAAAGAATTAAGAAGATAATTGTGAAGTAAAAATTGCAGATGCATTGCAGTTCTATACTTTCCAATTAGTTTTGATATTTTACCTAAATATCTTATAATTAGAATAATATTTGTTGTTATGAGGCAACTTGCTACAGTCTACTACATTTCAACTTGGTGTCAGTAATAATTGCTATTAATTAAATAACTAGGTTACAAAAGTTTACAGCCTATACTTCAATTTCAATGAGCAATCACTTCACTGTGCTCACCAGAAGAAGGGGTTTTCTTATTTGATAATTTGCAATTCACTCAGGTGCTCACTAATGTTGATTACAATCAGAGCATTCCAAATGTAATATTCACATGATTGCATTAAGACTTTTGGTCTCTGCTCTTTTTTTTTTTTTTTACTTTAGCTCTGGCTATTGGTCTTGGCCTGCACCTTACCCCTGCCTGCTGGCTACTTCATGCCTGTCTTTATTTATGGTAAGTAAATGAACGTTCTACTGGAATCAAAAACAATTTAATCACAAATGCAGTTTGTAACCCCGCAGTGTGTAAACAAATATATCAAAGTCTCGCTCAGATTTCTTGTGAAAATTCATCTATGTTGAAGGTGCTGCTTTAGGCCGTTTGTTGGGTGAGGGATTGGCCTATCTCTTCCCAGATGGAATCTCATCAGGGGAGAGGCTGAGTGTGATAAACCCAGGGGGCTACGCTTTAGTAGGTAAACAAACATTTTATCCTGCCATCTTCCTGGAGACAGAGTGGCAATGTGTCATGATTGTGAGTCAGTACTGGGAAGCTTTGGGTGGCCTGAAGGTTGTGCTTAGTTCGTGTGTGTGTGTGTGTGTGTGTGTGTGTGTGTGTGTGTGTGTGTGTGTGTGTGTGTGTGTGTGTGTGTGTGTGTGTGTGTGTGTGTGTGTGTGTGTGTAGGAGCAGCAGCTTTTGCAGGGGCTGTGACACACACTCTGTCACCTGCTCTATGTGCTCTGGAGCTGACTGGACAGTCCACTCATGTTATCCCTATTCTAACAGCCACACTGATATCCAACGCTCTGGCACGCTCTAGGCATCAGCCATCCTTTTATGATGGTATATCACTCATTAAGAGACTCCCGCACCTGCCCTCTCTTATCAGGGCTTGTCCAAAGTGAGTAATGCATCCCGCAGAGGGCAATTTAGCTTCTCTTTGTTTTTTTATAATCAGAAGATAAGGACAAATTCCTGAATTAAAAAAGCAATGCTTTGAAGAGAGTCTCGTATTTCTGCCAATTCTTTATTTTGAAGGCTGTCCTCGATCCAGATTAGGCGATTTGTGGTGCCAGTAGGGGCCGTGCTGCAGCGAGCCGAGGGAGTGACGGGAGTACAGCATGTCCTGAACTCCAGCAAAGAAAACGAGTTTCCCGTAGTTGACACACATGGTAAGTCTGACAAATCCCTTATTTATCAAGATTAATGCAAATTTGGAATGACAGTCACAGCACAGTACAGGGCAGGAGCATAATGGCCAGTAATCCAGATGAGACAGCAAACAGCAAGAGTCAAGACAGCACCCTCAAAATAATGTCAGAGTCGAAGCACAATTAAAGTTACATTTTGCTCAGGGAGAACTGATTCAGACTTATAACTTATCTGTGGTTAGTCACCTGCTCTCCTTTGTCTTTCAGACTCTTTCACACTTCTAGGAACCGTCACAAGAGCACAACTGCAAACTTTCCTGCTCTCAAACCAAAGTCAGGTAACTGTAACACCTCTGCAATCAAAGTGTCTCATCAAAGTATAAAAAGTTTAAATGTGAACAGATTTCAATTAACCCAAAGTTCCTTCATCTAAACAAGCACTAAAATGCAGAACTGCCTGGTCAGAGCTATTAGTTTGTTGTATCATACTGTAATTGTCAAAAATGTCTGCATACAAACACACACACACACACACACACACACACACACACACACACACACACACACACACACACACACACACACACACACACACACACACACAAAAGTGTAAATGCGTTCTGTTGCAGCACTACAAAGCTTTCTGAACATCCTTTTCCAGATTTAGTCTAACGCCCTTTGCAGTTATTTAAACTCCACTATCCTGGGAAGGCTTTCCACTAGACTTTGGAACATGGCTGTGGGATTCCTGTTCATTCATTAGTGAGGACAGGCATTGAAGTCAGCATTCTAGTTCATTCCAAAAGTGTTCACTGGGGTTGCGGTCAGGGCTCTGTGCAAATCATTCACGTTCTTCCATTCCAACCTTTCCAAACCATTCCTTAATGGAGCTCACTTTGTGCACAGAAGCACTGTCATGCTGGAATATTTCCAGGCCTCTTAGTTCCAATGAAGGAAATTCTGACAATTCTGACATTATATAAACATTTTAACATAATTTAACATCTTCAAAGGTAGTGCAGTGCCCTTTCTCAGGTTTGTCTCTTTTAGTTTTAGAAAAGATATCTGTTTTTTGTTTTATTTTGGATTTTAGGAGGATCATTTGTGAGAACATAAGGGTACCAAAAACAAAACCTACACAAGAATCACTATTCAGTCTCTTAAAATGTAAAATAGAAACATTTAAGAAAAGAAAATATCCTCTGGACTGAATTCTCATGTTTATTTGAACTATTTAACTAAGTTAAGTTAACCGAAACTACATTTAACTATAAGCTGACAATAACAGTTTTATTCACTGAGGTTAACATGTTCTATATCACCTGAACTCTAAACTTAATTTAAAGCTTTAAAACCCATTTTTATATTGATCATATAGTCAAATCAATGCAAGCAGTATGAAAAAGATGGGTGTCAATAGCATACAAAAATCAAGAAGGTCATGGGTATTTATAAGTCATACATATTATATTTTTAGAAGCATGGTGTTAGAAATATACACAGAATTGTTTACTCCTTTTGCATTCTTAAGTGCTGTGCATGTGCAAAAGTGGCAGTGCAATGATGCAAAAGCTGTACATTTAGCACTTTTGCTTAAAATGAGCTTCAGAGTCCTGATATTGAATTACCTACTAACATACTGAGAGTATTTTGACAGCAACAGGCTAATGAGGCAAAAGCTGACTGAGCTTACAGCAATAGGTTGCTATTAAAATTACACCAATTCCTGTTGCTTTTGTGGCTTTAATAAATAGAAATTCTTTCCAGGATTGCATGAAAAGAGGTTGAAAGTCACTTCTATATTTTGGAGATGGGGTGAAGCAGGTCCCCAGCAAATATCTATTCCTTTTTTTTCACTACTATTTTTATTAGGTTTTTCAAACATCAAGACAAAAAAACAAAAACAAACAAACAAACAAAAAAAAAAAACACCCTACATGAAATTAAATATCAAAATGAACAATTACAATTGGAACATTTAATAAATAAATAAATAAATAAATAAATAAATAAATAAATAAATAAAGATTACATAAAATATTTCAATAAATATATATTAATAATTCAGTGTTCTTTAACCTTGTTTTGCCCAGGTCCCAAGTTATTCTGCTGTCAAGTCCACTGGATAGCAGAAGTGTAGAAAGGGAGTCCACGTGTTATAAAAGTCATTTAACCTCCCTTTGATAGCAAATGTCAGTTTTTACAAAGCAAGGTTTGAGGACATTTCCTTGATCCATTGGTTAGAAGAGGGTCTTTGAGTGTCTTTCCACTTTAATGCAATGACACGTTCGGCCTGTAGCAAACTAAAGTCTATTAGTTTACTTTTTCTTGCATTTACGACCAAATTTATTGGGTATATATGGAATACACACAGTTTTGGTTCAAGAGGAATATTATCTCCAATTAACTGACCAATTATAGTAAGAATTTCCTTCCAAAGTTTTTGAAGCTCTTTACATTCCCCATACAGAGTGAAAAAGTGTACAGTACCAATTTCGTCTTTGCACTTTGTACAGTTGTCAGGGATATTGGGATTGAACCTATTTAATTTTACTGGGGTAATGTGTATTATTGGCTGCTCAATAATAAAGTTTAATATTTGGCACTCTAAGTCCTCCCTGGTCATATGGTAGATATAGTAGGAACAAACGTAATCGAGGGAGTTTATTATTCCAAATAAATCTAGTAAATATTTTCTTGAGAGTGAGAAAAAATGTAGCAGTTAGCGGAAGTAGGATTGACTGGAAAAGATATAAAAACTTAGGTAGAATTGACATTTTTATAATATTAATGCATCCTATCATAGAAATCTTTAGTGCATTCCATCTCTCGAGTGAGTCTGTAACTTTCTTTACTAATGGGTCATAATTAGTTGGAAAAAGTTGGGAGTCACCTTAATTCCTAAATATGTAAATTCTTCTGGAGCATTTCCAAATTCCGTAGTGCCCGGATACAAGTTTCTAGCTTTGTAAGAAATACTACTATGTCATCTGCAAACCATGATAGACGATGTTCCTTTTCACCTACTGTTATACCTTTTATATCTGGACTATTTCAAATTGCCATGGCAAGAGGTTGGACGGCAAATAAGAATAATAAGGGGGATAAGGGGCGCCCTTGGCGTGTGTCTCTACTTAAATTAATTGGCTTTGAGATTTGTTATTACTTCTGGCAGGGGATCCTTATAAAGTAGCCTGATCCATTTAAGATATCCATCTCCCACTCCAAATCTTTTAAGCGTTTAGAACAGGAATCCCCATTCAGTCCTGTCAAAGGCCTTTTCAGCGTCCAATGACAGGATTGCATGGTCTTTAGCATTCTGCTTTTTATATAGTATATTAAGAACCCTATGCATATTATGGAAGGCCGGTCTTCCAAGGATATTGGCCTATAGGATGACATATCATTAGAAGGTTTGCCTGGCTTTAATACAAGAGTTATTAGTGCTGATCTTAATGAAGGGGGTAGGATTCCTTTCTTAAATGACTCGTTAAACATATTAAGCAAATGTGGCATACATTTTTTTGCAAACTCTTTATAGATTTCTACCAGCAGGCCATCGGGAGTGGACCGGGGGCTTTTCCAGGGTTCATGGACTGTAATGCCTCTTGCAGTTCTTCGATGCTTAAATTTCTGTCCAAAGTACATCTCTTCTGATAGTTTAGGAAATTTTATTTTATTTTTTTATAGTTTATATAAAAAGTTATCTTGTCTTTCCAAGGTGTTCAGATTCCTTATTTTTTCCCCTGGGTCCACAATATTCTCTCCATTCTCCACTATGATTGAGTTAATGGCTCTTTCTGTTTGTATCTTTTTAATTCTCCACGCGAGTAGTTTTCCAGGTTTTTCACCCTGATCATAGTGAGATTGCTTTAACCATAATAAATTTAACTATTTAACTATAAGTTTAACTATTTTACTGCATTTAATTCATTATATTGGGCTTTAAGTACTAAAATTTCCTTTTCCTTTTGCAGGGTCATTGCTATTAAAGCGCTGTTGCTCAAAAGCTTTAATTTGCTTGTCTAGGTTTTCCATTTGTGTATAATATATTTTGGATTCATATCTTGTATTGCTTAATATCTTTCCTCTTATATAGGCTTTAAAGGCCTCCCATTTCACTGAAGCGTTCGTCTGGTCTGTATTTATAAGAAAATACTGGTCTATTTTAGTATCCAAAAAAATCCACAAACTCGGTATCTTGAAGCCATCTTACTTGAAGTCAAAATCTAAAAGTAGAGGACAAAAGGTTGGTTATCTGAATTGTAACTGTAATTGGGGCATGATCAGATAGTATGATACTATAGTAGCATTTACCAACTTTTGAAATCAGGCTATTAGAGACTAAAAAATAATCTATTCTTGAAAATGTTTTGTAGATACTTGAGAAGCATGAAAATTCTTTTTTATTGGGATTAAGATACCCCCAGATTTCAGTTAAATTCAGGTCAATCAAAGACTTTCCAATGAACTTTTTAGACTGTTGATGAGTATTGTCTGTTCCTGATGAGCGATCAAATACTGGATTCAGTACACAGTTAAAGTCTCCTCCAATTATGTAATGACCATTGTATGATGATATTGTGAGAAATAAATTTTGGTAGAAAGCGTGGTCATCTTCACTGGGTGCATATATATTCATTAGATTAATTTGAGTTGTTAAAATTGTACCATTGAGAATTACATACCTCCCAAACGGATCTATATGTTGTGTTCTTAATTGAAATGGGAATAATTTATGAATAAGAATCATGACTCCTCTAGCTCGAGAGGTGATCTTGTCCTGGCCCTTGCTTAGTAATTTTGCTAATATCGTCTTTTAACAGATGTGTTTCTTGTAAGAAAACAATATTTTATTTTATATGTTTCAGTCTACCCAATACTTGTTTAAGTTTGACAAGATTATTCAACTCTCTAATATTCCAACTACTGATTATTAACCATTAATTACTTTAATTCGTCCTGTAAGTTTTGCTGCATTTGAAAGTGCAAACAAAAATAAACATAGTAAAAATAAATAAATAAATAAAGATAAAATACCAACAACAAAAACAAAAAGGTACAGAACCACCCATTGCGCATTCCCCGGTAAAGATCGAAGCACGGCTATACCGGTCATGGCGGGACAAAGGCGAGTGAGGATCCAAATGCAGTTTTAATCGGCCAACACACGAAACAGAAAAACAGTCAGGCAGGCAACACACGGCAGAACACAGAACAAACAGGCAATGGGAACATCGAACAGAAACACACAACATACCAACAACGACTAACACCAGGGAAGTGAACAGAGTAGATATAGCAAACAGGAACCGATCACAAAGCGGAGACTAAGACAACACACCTGGGGAAAGGATTGAGAGCAATTAGTGTCCATGGTGACAAATGAGTGGACGGAGCAAACAATTAACAGCAGGTCAAGACAGCAGACAGAAACAGGGCAAAAACACAGACAGACTCATTACAATACCTCCCCAAACTTTGCAAGCCTTCATTCATTGTTCTCCGTCTGTTCTCCGTCTCTGCCAATTATTAACTGGACCAAAAATATTACTATTAATTATTGTATTTTAACTTCTACTCATTTACCATTACTGGACTATAATGGACCATGTATATTCCGTCCGTAAAGTATCATGTTTAAACGTATTAAACCCATTTTACTTCTAATGAAAAAATTAGAATATTTGGAACGATAATTTCAAATGTAAGAAGGTTTGCAGACATCTTAACAAATTTTATCGTAGTTCTTTTAGACTTCTAGCTGCTCTCAAAGTTTTCTCTTTATCCTTGTAGCTCAACTTCATCACAATTGGTCGCAGAGTTGTCAGCGGTTAGGATTAATTTGCAAGCGCAGATTTAAATGTGTTGCTCAGAATATTAGGGAGCCAATTTTCAAGAAAAGCACAAACGTCCGAGCCCTCGTTTTTTTCGGGTAGACCGATCAGTCTCAGGGTTGAACGTCTTCCACTTTTTGAGAAGTCAGCCCTCAGAGAGTGGATCGCACCTAAGATGTCGTCGTTTGTAGCAGTATTAGCTGTGCTATGTACCTCGTCCAACTGTTTGCTAGCATGCGTTAGGTTATCCTTGTCATATTGTGTAGATGACTTCTCCAAAGGATCCAGGTTTCAATCCTTTTAAAGGAGTCCTTCTCCTACGTCTTACCAGCTGTGCGCCATAACCGGAAGTGCATTATGATTTTTACATGAAATTACCTTATGGCAGAAACATTATGTAATGTATGTGTTAGAGTTAATTAAGGCACCAAGCCCCAGGACCTGTTTTCAGTAATCCTCCCAAGTTGCAAATGAAATCTAAGCTTGGTTTTAACATTAGATCTTGAACTTTAACATTTGTGCCACGTTTGCTATGTAAAAGTAATGCTGAAAAAAAGGCTTCACTTTGATTGTGTGTCAAATTTTTTCACAAATTTGATTGCGTGTCATAGATGAACCATCTTGGATAGCAATAAGTTGTTTTGGTTGATATCATGATGCTGTGATCCAAATTGCATGAAGATTGGACAATAGTTTTTAGGAAAATATCCTAATAATCAGACATTTATTAGTATATTATTTAAGGGCCTACTTTATTAATCCTTTCATACAGTTGTGTGTAAAAGGTGTTTATAGGGCAAACAAAACAAAAAAGGGTTCAGTGATTATCTTAGTATACACACACATTCTGTTAAATGGCAATTATCCATGAATTACAAAGGGTGTTCACGACACACCAAATGATTCCCATGAAAGCCAAAAACAAATCTTCCAGTTTTGAAATTTCAGCAAACTGTAGTACAGAGTCATTCCTTCTCATTTTATAGCGCACCATTGCTTTTGTACTATTTTATCCTTTGAAACCTTTAAATTCAGCTTCACAGCTTTATGTTCACATTCAGAGTCTCATTACACATGCATTTACACAAACAGGAGGGTACAAGCGTTTTTCCGATTGAACTTTATTTTCGTGAACAACACATTTCTTGTGCAAATGCTCCCTGTCTCTTTTCCAGTTAAGTGTTCTCTTTTTCGGAGGGATTGATTATAAATTCACCACAGAAGCTGCGCTTGATCGGAAGCTAATCCTGCAAATAAACCTCCGAAAGCTTAGTTGTCAACTGAACAAGATTCAAAATCTTAAATACAGTAAAATGCTGAAATAGGCATAAATGAATAAGAACTTCTTACATTTCTAACCCATCTTATAGGATTTGTGCAAAAGCCTGGAGGATGAGTGCTCTATTCAACCTGTTAAGCTGCAGCTTTCTACCGATGCGACAGTAAAGCAGGTATCAGGCATAAATATTTTATATAGCCTACAAAGGGTGTTCGATGATGTACAGTAATCATGACCTTCTGTTTCCTATTCAATAATCAGGTATTGTGAATGTGTTTCCAGGCCCACTGCATCATGAGTGTTTTGAGAGAGCAGTGTGTGTTTGTCACAGAAATGGGAAAGCTGCATGGTGTCATTACATGGAAAGAGGTGACGTGTTCAGTTTGATAATCACACACACACACACACACACACACACACACACACACACACACACACACACACACACACACACACACACACACACACACACACACACACACACACACACACACACACACACACAAACACAAACAAATAGGCATCATCATGAACAAACAGTACCTAATTAAACTAACCACACTTGACAACACAAACAAAAACACAGCTGATTAAGAACCCAAGTCTGTGAGTAATGTAATGTAAAGTAATGTTTGTTACATATTGTTATTTTAGATGAAGAACATGATTGAAGACCTGGCCAAGGAAATCTGATGTCCAGGCGGATAAATGAGCACTACTCTGTCATCATATGCTAACACTTCATAACTCATTAAATCATTTCCGCTTATCACAACCTCAAATATTCCATCAAGCACTGATTTTCTGTGACGATCATGTTCATGTATAGCTCTAATTACCCATATGCAAATAAGCTTATCTGTGGAGATTGCTGTTGGCCAACAGACCGCTTCCCGGAATGAGACAGTAGGAGCTCTTTATTTGGTGCCATGACTAAGGAGTCTCACTCCTGTGTTCTGTTTATAGGCCTGAGGGCAGGCCAAGTGATAAAGATTTATTAAAATCAGCCACGTGTACCCATTTCTAATGGAGGAGATGAGGGAGGTGTAATTAAATGAAGCAGACACTGAGCACCATAAGACCTATCACTCTTATAGGATGAGCACTCCTGGCTAACCTAACAAACACTGATTTTGTTAATAGCTGAATGAGTGTGCCCTTCAACGGACGCTAAAATGAAGATTGAACTTAGGCAAAATGTTCACAAAGAACACAATACAAAGACCATAGGTTAACATTGACCTTGTGTTTTCAGACAAAAACAAGGCATGTCAGCATTGTGCTTTTAATGTTGAACAGAGAAAGCATTATATGCTCACTGGTTCAAGTTGTTAGATTACTCCCAGAGTATGCACACACACCTAGTCCAACTGTAGCAAAACATACGCAAATTTGCTAATTGGGATGATGCCTGTTTTGCATAATAATTAATGGATGTTCACAATATTTGATTTTGATTTTTTTTTATAGCTCTATACACTTTAGAATATTTATTCCACTGCTGACTATAGTCAGTTGTTTGCTCCCCAGCTTAATGCCACTAGTAGTTTATGTTCATTAATGACAGAAGGATGTAAATTACTAATATTAATATATATGAAACAGGGACACCAGGCTTATGCTCTGTAGGTAATGACTAAAGACTTTAACTAACACTTATGTTTTTATCATGACAAAACAATTCAGTTACTAGAAAATAAAAATAAATATGTCCTAAACAAACCTCAAAGTACTTCAGTCACTAAGAAGAGCTTACTTAGAAATAGCATTACAACTGATAAACACCACCCAATTTTGCCATCAATATACAAAAATCTTCTCTGAGTGGACATAACTCCGTTAAATGTAACAACTCCTGATAGAAACCATAAGGAAGCTTGTTTCCACCTTGTTTTAAAAAGTAATAAAAGATAATTGTGGCTTTCTATCTCAGAATTGCTAAGGAATAAAGTCAGAATTTTATTCACCGATAATCGTGTTGACGTTCTGATGCCTGAAGTTATTGGTGTATAAAATATGCCCCTTCTGCATCATCTGGTTTGTTGAGTCTATGCTACAACCGATTCCTCTGTAACGTTCTTTCCGGAGTCCGGAGAAGAACTTGCAAAGAATAAAGTCAGAATTTAAAGTCGCAATTCTGAGATATAAAGTCAGAATTCTGAGATATAAAGTTGCAATTATCTTTTATTATTTTTTAAAATGAGGTGGAAACAAGCTTCCACAGAAACCTGAGAAATGTTAACAGCAAAAATAAGCTAGCCAAAAATCATGGTTAGGCAAGGTGTTCAGCTAGCTTTTTTTGTGCAAAGCTTGTACAGTGGACACAAGATTAAACTGTCATATGTTTTTCTTAGGTGTATAGTTCAGATGTGTCAATATTTAATATTCACAAATCTGTAAATTAATTTCTTTTTCTTTGATTTTCACTTGATGAACACGACAGTGTGTTGTTCGTCTTCTCATAAACACCATGAACACAACCCAGATTGAAGTTATTTATTGGGCAGTGTGGAAAAATGGATGCTGAATCTGAGCTGAGTGAATCTACAGTATATAATGACTGAGGTGACTTAGCTAGCTAACATAGCTGTTAGATTTCTTAAATGGCAGACCAAACCAGAAACAAGAAAAAAAAACATTAAAATAGCACTAATTCCCATAGAACTGTGTAAGTTACTAAAAGAGACACCATATGGCTAGCATAACACTTAGCTTTGACAGCAGCGTCAAGTTTCATTTGCTTTGTCACATTAATAACCACATTGTGTCATAGCTCGTGAGCTCGTAATCAAAAGTAGTGAATACCAGACGAATATTGTGGGACTTTTTTTCATGAGGACTGTTAAAATGATTGAATCTGCATACAACATATAACAATGTAAAATACTGATATCTTTCCTGTCTGACCTTACACCATCTTTCTTGCATATAATTTCTTATAGTTCAACTGTCTTATTATTCATTCATTATATCTCTGGGCTTTGTTTCCTAAAATATGTTTAAATGAGAGTCTTTTTGCGATCACGATTTCAATTAAGGTCGACACCTTGCGGTCTGCAGCTCAATTAAAACCTATTCAGAAACCTTCCCACAGCACAAAAGAAGCCGCCACAACACAATGCATCGGTTTACGCTACATAAACTTCTATTAAAAGGCAGTGGAAAAAGATAACACTAAAACGTTGTTATTCTGTCACCTCTATCTGTTTATTTTGCCAACTATCTCTCTCTCTGTCTCTCTCTCTCTCTATCTCTGTTTTCTCACATGCACACCCCTTCCTTTCTCACTCCCACCTGTTTCCTGTCTCTTTTGCTCTTTCTGTGTATATTGCTCACTTTTTTTCTCACCATCATTCTACACCCCTCCGTCACTTTCTTACTTTTTCTCTACAGCTTTAATCGGTTGAGTGAATAACAATTAGTCAACAAGGGGAAGTGGAACATTGTTATTCCAGGTCTATGCTTTGACAGAACACATTTCACCTCAGAATGCAGCTCTTATGTTTTTTTTAGATAACTGAGAAGAGTTTTTCTGTCTTTTCAAAAAATAAGTCAGAACTTACACAAAGAAACCTTTGTCCTATAATCTTTGACTATATGTGAACAAGGCTTTCCACAGATAAGCTTTTTTGGGGGAGAAGAAAAAGACATAAGTCATGGAGTTCTACAAAAGCTTTAAAGTCCTGGGTTTCATCTCTGCAACAAGGCATAAACAGTATTCATCCTTTCAAGCCTTTTTGTGCCTTACTCTCTGTGAGCTGTGCTTTACTGTGTTTCTTAGAGTCTGAATGAAGCCTGGCTTAAAGAGAACAAGTCTTTTTATGTTCACATTATATCCATCTGCAAAGCCCTGGCAGATTTCTGCTTTTAGATGAGATGGAAATTCATCTGAAAGGGCTTTTTAAGCAGGTATTTACAGGTGCTGCTTTCAAAATGAGAGCAAATCATAGACCCTTCTGTCTCAACCACTGCAAATTTCAAACGCATTAGTGGGTTTTGAGGACATTTTTTTTTTTTTTTTTGCCAATGAGGTGATTCGGTTCCTTTAAAACATCTGTCTTTACAGTTTATAGCATTTTATCCTGGTAAAAGACAACATCATTATATCTCATCAAAAATATCACTTGAAAATATGGCAAGGAGACTTATATGGTCTATGTACATCTTCTGGGTAAGGCAATGACCTCTTCAGAGGTAGATCAACACTGGTGCTGCCACACAGACAAACAATTTTACAGCTCATACCACCATAAACCTTGACTAGGTCATATGAGGTAAGACATATACCCACTTTATTCCAGCTTTTTCAGAATCACATATCCTGCGTGGACTGGCATTCAGTTTTTCAGTCAATAAAGACCTCATCCTCAGAGCTGCTGTCTGCGTGTCGTACAGGGCCGTCGACAGGCAAAGTCCTCTGCTCCTGAAGGTAGTGCTGTGATTCCGGCTGAGATACAGAGCTACAGAAGAAGGGCTGGGGAGGCTGTGTAGTATTCAGAGAGCTGGTTTCAGCATTGGCTTCCATGTGTATGCTGTACAGGTGGTGTGGGACACCCAAGCTTCCTCCATCCATGAGAAACTGAGAGAGATACAAGCCCTCGTGGCCTGTGGAAAGAGCATCCTTTCTATATTAATGTATTATGAGTGACAGATGAAGAAAACTGGCTTGGTTTCTAATACATTATATTTTATTTTATTTAAATTTTATATTTAATTTAATTTAAATTTTTATAAATAATTTTTATGAATTTATATATATATATATATATATATATATATATATATATATATATATATATATATATATATATATATATATATATATATCCATGAGTAAAAACATGTTTTATACCAAACAAATATACCAGTAATAACAAACCCTGTACTTTTGATATCAATTTATTTATAGTTCCGTTTGAAGCAGAGGAACATCTGCAAAGCAAGATTTTTAGCATAGAATAGCTACAAACAGTCGTTCTTTCACCAGCCATCTTTGAATCGTTGCCTTTTACATTTGACTGGTATAAAGTGGTGACACTAAAGACTCCTTCAGTGAGTAAACATAACTAAATAACTTATTTTTTTAATCCATACTAAATAAAACAAGTGCTTTTATATAAGATACTAGATTATAAGCTGTGTTATTAGAGAAAATTATAATCAACACCTCCTGACCAATCAGATTCAAGCAGATTTGAGCACTTACTGTTCGTGATACTGCCTTTGTGGATGTCTTCAGACCCGAGCTGATTTGCATTTGCATAAAAGCATATTTTAAAAGTAGACTAGAAAGCATGTAAATCACTCTAAATGCATCTGCCAAATGTTGTTATAAAAGCCTTCACTCTTCCACATATGTGGCACTTAAAGAAAAACAGCACACAAATTGGATAATTGAAAATATGGCAAATAATGCACATCAAGAGCACTTCTTTTCCTGAAGAACGAAAGACGGAAGTATGAATAAAGAAGCTAATTGCACTCAAACTCATTTGACTACTACATCTGCGAATCATCTCCCTTCTAGATGATGCATGAATTTTACAGGGATATTTTCCACATATATCCTTATTTTCATTCAGGCAGCGGATTAATGAGTAACAGGAAAGGACATTATGATGTACCTGTTTCTATCTGCATCACCAAGCCATATGTCATCGCTATCCAACAAAATACCTCTCACAGACCATAATAGTAATCATAGCATGATTGCATTACAGTCTCAGACAGGAACAGAATATAAATCTGTCTGTACTATGGTCATGAGATATAAAGGTGTAGATAAAGAAAATGGCTTCTAACAGTTTCTGAGCAATTACAAACATTATATTATTTTATTTATATCTTTATAGAAAGCACAAAATAGGTCGTTTTATCCTGAAACCTGATTTCAGCCTGATTCTGGTGCTTATTCAGTATTACACTTCTGTGTAGATGTACCTTACATAGTCTGTAGTACAGGACAATATCATTGGGTATATAGAGTTTATTCATACCTTGTAATTGGACTGTGCTTGTAGCTCGGTCTGTTACCTCAGGTGAAGGCCATGCATTCATTGATGCTTCAGCCAGGGCAAACTGCTCAGCTACCCCTGCAAAAAGGGAACAGAACATAATCAGGTGCACTCTAGTTGAGAACATTATATCTACCTTCCTGCCATGATTGTTTCGAATATAACAGACAAAAATACATGGCCTTAAGATTAATTTCAGCCTAGACAGACAGACAGACAGATAGTGGGGATGTAAGTACTATATACATGAATACATTACTTTGACTGGACAGATGAACAGACGATGAAAAAAAAAAACAAATGCAAATAAGAGGCACGCTATTAATCTTTCACCATCTTTGTCCATCATCTCTGGTTTTCTCCTGATTTATCCAGGCTAAATTCCGAGTAAATCAAAAATATTTGCTTCATTGTGAACTGCTTCACTGTCTAGTGGACTGATAATATGGCCTATGATCTTTTATGATGTTTCTGGAAGCTAACAAACCTATTAAATAAAGTTGTATACAATATTATTCTGGGACAATTACGTGCTGCTAACCTTTGTTTCACCTCACAAGTAGTCATGGAGAGAAAAACATGTTTGGTTAAAAGGATTAACTTACTGTAACTTACTCAGTCATAGCTTGAGTCATATATATTGAGTCACCTTGTTGTACCTCTAATAACTCCTTATACATCTTGGTACATCTGGCTGAAATATATTTAAATTATATCATTTTAACACTGTTTAAATGCAATGTTCAGCTAAATGCTGTAAAACATAATAGCTCCATTACGTTATGTGAACTCATTTCTTCCCTTTAACTCCAACTATCATGCCAAGCTTTGGATTTTGACCTCAAGTTTATAAGTTTTCAAAAATGAATCTTGACTACTTTTGAGTTGAAACAAAGTTTAGATTGCTCATGTTTTTTAAGACATGCATGCAAGGCATGGTTTACAGTGTAGTTTCTCGATTTTCACAGTGTTTTATGGTGAAGTTTTCATAGCGCTCACAAAATCCACTAAACAAAAAAGCTTGTTTTAAGTATCACAATTAAATGTCCATAAGGCTTTACAACAGTGGTGTAATGATTCATACAGTTCCATTGCTGACATTAGTACATTTTTAAATAAACAAAAATATTAATTAGCTGCTCAGGTTAAAGATGCTAATTCCAAGAATGGTGGTAATAATTGAACTATTGACCTATTTGATTTTATATTACAGGGACTTTTTGCAGTAGTTAACACTTTACATTAAGGGTCCCTTAATTGACATTAATTAACACGAGAGTGAACATGAACAAACCAAGGAACTATTTGAACTATTTGAGCACAGACTGGCCGATAATCGACATTTTGTTAAATTCAAAACTGAAAAACAAGCTAAAATATTTACACCTGAAGATCAGAGTTATTAACATCCAGTAGAATGCTTTATTAATAATTTAACTAAAAAAATTTTTTTTTTACTAATTTACTTATTTTTGATTGGATGAACATCAGTGAATGTTGGTGTATACAAATATGATTAAATACGTCTGGTCTGTTATCGGTTTATTAATGCTGAGGTTCATGGTTTGCTCCTTTGAATTAATAGAAAATAATGTTATTATTAATGGAACCTTGATATCAAGTGTTGCTGTTTAATATAACCTAAGAAAAAACCTAATGTTTATCATCAAACTATTTAGTGTAAAACAATATTTATTTAAAGATGCCATATGCAGTGACTTAGACAGATATATATGGACATATCCTGTATCGCATATGAAAATCTGGCAATAAAATCTTTTTTTTTTTTTTAAATCTGTACAAATAACAGTTAATTTCAATAAAGAAAACAAAAACTATTGATTATTCCTAGAGTATACACTAGGATAATAACATTGATAATAAGGTAGACTTATTACTAATAAGGGTGGGCTCTCCAAAATAAATAGAGATATATGATGCGTTAACCTGCAGCAAAGCGTGCCTCCTTGATCTCATCAGTCAGATGGGAATAGAGTTGTTCATCCTCCTGCAGCGTGGCCCCTGCTCCTCCCCAGCCTCCTCCATCTCTACTCCAGCCACACCAGCCTCCACCAGTCCCTGTCTCCCCACCCCAACCTTTCCACTCGATCAGGTGGGCCACCCGTCCCTGCGCCATCGCCGTTGGCTTGGTTATGTGCTCCTTTATAGTAGCAACCAGACCTGAGCAGAGTATGAGGAAATGAAATGGGAACAAAGATGAAAGGGGAAAAAAATGGAGAATTTGTAGGAAATGTGAAGGGAGAATGTGAAAAAAAAAGATACGAAAGTGGAAAATAGGACAAAAAAAAAAAGAAATGTCATTTTCAGCACTTTCAATTCACTGTCTTGGATGAAAGAGGTTCCTTTTATTTATGTGTGATTTATAAATAAGATTATTGCAACCAGTTAATCCAGACAGCATATTTCTCAGTTGCTGCACTTTGCCCAATAGTACTCTGTAATATTGATTAGCTTCTGATTAACTCCATATTTATACACTCAGGATTAAATGTTTAAAGGTTGAACGTTCAAAAATGACATTAGACATTTATCAGCTCGTGTAAAAAAAATTCCAAGAGAGAAAAATCAAGCAAAACAGGAGTCAAAGAGGAAGATACAAAAATGCTAAGCTGCACTCATGAATATAATGTGCAATTGGTAAATAGATTATATTAGCAGCCTGTGGTCGAGACTGACTGGTTTTCCAAATTATATGAATGAAATGAATGAAGGATGGACAAAAATAATAATGGAAGCAGTGACACAAGCAGATTTGATCTCTGTGCACCATGTGTTTCTCACCAATCAAAGAAGATGTAGCCAGCTCCCCAATGTTATAGCCATTACCGTTCTTCTTATCTGTCACTGAGCCATTATATGGCTGATGATTCCCCTAAATCAATAAAAAAATAAGCACATAATAGTATATATTGTTTACAACACAATACACAGTCAACTCTGGGATAAATGACATCCTTCGTGAAAACGAAAGCAGTAAAAACTTAAAATAAATCAATAACACATACCATAAGACATACATTAATAAATCAAATTAAATTATTCATAAGAATTAAAAAATCCACAAATAAAACACTGAATTTGGTCAAGGGCAGCAACAGTTCCTGGATATTAATTAAAATTCATTGCTAACATTAACTTTACACTGAATTCTTTAGAACTGTTAATAATTTTGTCATTTGTTTTGAAAGAAAAGATTGTTGTTACTGAAAACGTATTATGCATTCTTGAAAATCTTTATATTTTGTTTTTAGACAAATTTTGGACATTTGTTTGAAGTGTGTCAATAATTCTGAAGCTGAGTACACATGTCTCTAATCACACAGCCAGAAACACTGATTTTAAAGGCATATCAAGCCAAAAGTGCACAAAACAACACATCCACTCAACACCGTATCACAGGTGATAATGAGACACTCTTTCCAGTGTGTAAATGAAAGGAAATTTGCATGGAAAGAAATTGTATCAAATCAAATGTAAAGGAAGAATTGAATTAAGATGAGCCAAGCTACACATTGATGATGATTGATGATTAATGATAGAATATATATATTTGGATTTGCTTATGAGGCTGAAATATGGATAAACCTTGGCAATGGGCTGTCCTTCTGTCCAAGACTGGAGCTCTCCCATGGGATGCTGCTGGCTACTTTGAATCTCTGCAGAAGAGCAAACATGTTGTTGTTAGTTGTACGCATGCTAATCTCTTTGCATGCATTGAGTGTTCATGCAACCTCCTTAGCTTCTTGAGTTCGAACCGAAGCGGATTGATAGGAAACAGTCCTGTTGCTTCCATGTTGCCATAGCAACAGACAAGTGTCTTGACAACCCATCCCTGGGGATCCCCTGGTGTGCAGGGTTTGGTTCCTGTCACTGGCCCTACTTCACTCAGTCAGGACCTTATCAAAGACATCTCATTTCAGTCTTGGGTCTCTCTGGACTCCTTGTGCTACCCGTGGACTCGTACGTTATGGTGCCATGATGGACACAATGTGTAGCCTGTGCAGTGGCGTACAGTCAGCATGACACTCTGACCACCTTTCTCATACATTATGCATCAGTGGCGACCCTGGCATTTAGCATGCTGCACTATGCTTAAACCATAGCACAAGCAGACACACAAAACACTCACCAGGCAGACCTTTTTTTGGAATCAAACAACCTTTTAATTTGAAGACATGTAAAACATCAAGACAGCTTACCCTACATCTGTAAATGTTATTAGATGCATAGACATTTTGAACCTCCCTTTTTTTTCAAAGGATTTCCATCTCGTGCAACAAAGTCGGATGAACACAGATAAACAGAGGGCTTCTATCATCTGATGATCCTGATAGAGTGTGAAGCCCTAAGAGACTTTACCTTTATCTCAGCCAGTGAAGCTGCTCTGGGAAAACCTCTATCACAACACACACTGCTGTTACCCATACAAAATCAGGTCCTCAGTTCTGCGAGTTTAATTACCGGTAATAATCCTTCATCAGACAAACACACACACTCTGTGGTACACAGTTGTGTCATAGAGTAACAGCACAAGCTGCTGTCTCTCTCTTGTCCATTCACTTATGCTCAGGATGACATAAAAATGACACATAATTGATGGTTTTTGTAAAGCTTTATATCTACCAAATTATATATATATATATATATATATATATATATATATATATATATATATATATATATATATATATATATACATTTTTGGATAATTAATCCCAATGATATGCTAATCCTGTATGATAAACAGTTAATCTCTCTAAACTCTAATTTTTATGTCCATAGTTATAGTTTGTGGTTTTCAGGATGCACACAGGACTGTTAGACCAACTCATCAAAACAATAAGTAGACACACATCCTCGATATAAACCTTGGCGATAACGCAAAAAGTAAACAACAGAAAGAACTGACAGCAAACAGACAGACATAATATAGACCGAAACTGACCTTGATGACCTTTGCAAAGGCAGGCGCCCATGGTGTCCCTCAGACAGGTAATTATCTGTTCACCATGCTGAATGAAGGAAGGAAGACTAGAGAAAGATCATGGGCAAGACAGAAAGCTTCACAGATGGAGGTATCAAGAGGGCAAAAAAGAACTTGATGTTTGTCCGATAGAGGAAAGCACTTCCTGCCATCTGTGAAGCTAAAAAAGCTTGGGGAATAGTATGATAGAGAGAGAAGGAGAGAGAAAGAGAGAGAGAAAAGAGGAAAAATCTGAGGCAGGCTGTCTGCTTTGCTTGTTCAATGTTCCTCCCTTTAACCCCTTCTCCTCCTCTCTCTCTCTCTCTCTCTCTCTCTCTCTCTCTCTCTCTCTCTCACACACACACACACACACACACACACACACACACACACACACACACACACACACACACACACACACACACACCCTTTACATGCTAGAATTAAGACCCTCACACAAAAAGATAAAGGCAGTGCAAATTCTCCTTGAAAAGAAAAGATGTTGGTGCAATAAGACACTGCATGATTTTAAAATCTGACCAATAACATTATAAAATAAACAAGACAAATAAAAAGATTTCTCAGTGTAATAGAGTAAACAAAACCAAGACACTGCAGTAAACATGTTTATGGTGGAAACATTGCCAATAGTGAACGATTGCCAGCTGATCTGCAGCTTTCTGCTGCCCTCTAGTGTCAGCGCGGTTCTCTGGCTGATCAGAGACTCCAGTTTCACTAGATGTTATGAAATGAAGAAAAACCCGAGAAGCACAAATATAGTATCTGTTATACATGTGCATGCTCTGTCTACAAACATCCGGTTCCCCTGCAATGATCAGCAACCGGCAGGACTTTAAACGCAATCACAGGAGACACTGATTACACTAATGCCCTAATTAAAGCTCACACAGGAAATGAATTATGTCATTTACCGGTTTCCGTTCCACGTGCAGACGATTATCATTTGTTAAAAAAAGAAAAAAAAGATTATACATATATACATATACACAAAAATGATTAAACTTCAGCCACAGGAGACGTTCAATATCCATGATAGCAATGTTATCTCTGTAAGAAAAGATAATTGTGTTTAAAATGAACAAATACTTTTTGGGAGGTAACTTTTGAATCCATGCTTAACTTTTACATTTCTGTCATTTAGCAGACTCCCTTATTCAGAGTGACTTACAATTTATACAACTGAGCCATTGAGGGTTAAGGGCCTTGCTCAGGGGCCCTACAACAGTGGCAGCTTGGCGGACGTGGGATTTGAACTCACAACCTACCGGTCAGTATGGACGTGGGATTCAATCTCACAAACTTCCGGTCAGTCTGGTTAATCCAACGCCTTAACCACTAGGCTACCACATCCCTTAGGATATATAGATATATGGTCTAAGGACCATATATGGGTAAATAAGCGAACGTATGCATGCACGGGGTAGCTGCAAATCATTAAACTGTGTAAACATATTGCGTATGTATAGGCTATACACAACTGTATAATTGTACACACACACACACACACACACACACACACACACACACACACACACACACACACACACACACACACAATTACAACCTTTTTAAAACCTTCTCTGTGAAATATTGAAAAACGAGTGTTATTTCAGCTGTCAATTATTTTATTAGCTTGCTAATGTTAGAAAATGATACTATTAGTGATCAAAGTTTTATTACATACAATCTCTCACCTGTCCACAACCGTATCATTTATCATTTTGTAGCTCGATTAATGGAAAGGAAACGAAATGCGAAATGTCACAAATATGAAATGACACCCCGATAGCTGTGAATTCTTAACAAATGATTTATATCATGGTATGAAAAACAGAATGTAGTGTATATTGACATAACACAGACAGTGCTCAACCTTTTCCCCCATCCTGTGTTGTCATAGCAACCACCCAAAGACTTACTCCTCTTCTAGGAGTGTGAGAGGAGAGAGGAGCTGGAGTACATGTGAAAGAGGATACACTGATTAGTATGCAAGCATAAAGTACTAATAAAAGCTCTCTATTTACCTCATATTAGTCATGAGTAAATGAGAGATAGGGGTGGAAATATGTTGAGAATTGATAAAAAGAAAAAGTTAAGATATTATGTATAAAATATGTACTGTAATTCATCAGAAACCATTTTTCTCTAATTAGAGTATCCCAAGCAACATTGGTGATGATTGATTAGCTTACGGTTAGATAGCTCATTAAGTTGATATTAGCTTAGCAATTCTGATTGAAATTAAATAATTTTTAATATATGCCTATTTTAACAATTGAGGTTGTCACAAAGCAGCTTCAGAGGAATCTAAAAATTTGGAACAAAAATGATAAACTTATATTTGTACCTAATGAGCAAGTGAATATCTTCATAACATATAATTTAGTAAATTCCTTTATTTATCTTAAGTTGGAAAAAGGATGGTTAATGCAAGGCATGGTTAAATGCTGGGATTTGAAAACAACACATTAGACATGACCCTGATCTTTAACTCAGTAATTCATTTATTGATACCTTAAATAATTCACCTCCAAGACTGAATTAATTCGAACACTAAAAGATGAATGTTAGTGTTTTATGTAACCAGATTTTCTACTAGTATTTAAACTCAAACAAGGTTTGTATTTAGCTAATATAGTCAGAAAAAGGGGTCAAAGAGATCACAAAAATGATCCACTGATCCCCAGCTGTCGATAAAAGGACAAGGTTTTACCATTCTCACTCCTGCTATCTCTCTATGCATTTCATTTTCTGGTATTTTAAAGGAATGAAATGTGCTGCTTTAATCAATCCGGTAAAATTATAAAATAGTATTTTGCCGTAAAACAAATTCAAATAAATAAATGCAGATTTTTTTAGTGGGTGTTTTGGAAAAAAAATGCAAGTAAGTTCAAGCTGAAACCTTGTTTTATAAGAAACCTTTTCGGCTACTGATACTTTAAATCTACTATTATAATAAAATCAGCCAGGGTCTTAATATATATCAAAAAACATATATCAAATCTATTTTTATTCATATAACAGGAATCAGGAATAAACAAAATGCAGAGAAAACACCTCCAAAAATTAACTCTAAAATGAACAATACAAACTCAGAAATGAGCGTTTAACCAAAAAAAGTTAAGAATATTAACATCAAACTGAGGTAGAATTAAAGTGAAATTAAACAGCAATAAACGGTATTAACAGGTTTATTTTGTCATTCTGTTCTTTCGTTTTTATTATTTTCATATATCTCCGTATGGGCATTCTGAAAAGTTGCCCTCACAAAGTATTTGGCACTACATGAATCAATCTTTTCTAAAAGTGGCATAGAGATGGTGTGTGAGGTACGAGAAGGTTATATATAATTATATCTGGTAAAAAGTCTGACAAATTACAAAGGGAAAATGTCTTCGATTCTCCTGAAGATCTCTTATTGTGACTCATCTCACATAATTTATCCTCCCAAAGTGTTACAGGTTTCTAATTAAAACAATATTCACCCTCATAGCATGACACATTTGTAAAAGGCATATGAAACATCAGGAACCAATTTAAGCGTAGTTAAGCCTTCTGAATCTGTCAGGATGACACTTTGGATCTTTCCACCCAGAAAAGGCCTAACTTTAAAAAGGCAGAGCCAAAACAGAAATTAAAAGTAATCCACGTCAACAGATACAGTAACACCACAAGAATTTCGGACTTTGAAAGCCAGTATCAGTATGAGTTGTAATCCCCAGGGCAATGCAAGCAATCACAAGCAGGCACGAAATACATGTAATCTGCTACCAGGAAAAAAAAAAAACCTCTTACACACGGCATCTTGGCATAACATATACATAAATGGAGATAAGAAAGATATGGTGTTTGCATGATTGGACCAGAGCTTGGAAGTAGGTATAGAATTTGTTATGTTTATTTCACTCAATCTGTAACTTTATGCAACAGTGTGGTGTCTAGAGGACAGAGTAAATAACTAGATACAGTTTCATAACGTAACATTCGCATACATGTTTTCACATAATCTGTGCTGACATAAGTTATCACATTCATCAAAGATCCTTGAGGCTCAAATAATAAACTTCTGAATTTTCCTTTTATTATTATTATTATTCTTTTTTTTTTTTTTTTACAATAGACTTACAATTGAATATAGTGACTAATCCTATGTTTTCCTAAGTTAGAATACAGCAGTATACCACGGGCAGATTGATTAATGGCAGAATGATTAATAAGTGGTACATTCCTTATTGTTTAACTTTAGTAGCAGCTTATTAAGCGGTTAATTCTGTTCCACATTTATAAACACAAGGAAACCACGTTATATACATAGCTGTTCTTTTGGGAGCCATTCAAAAAAAATTAGTGGGCAACCATGAGAGTTCGGCTTACAAATGAGCGCCGCTCAAAACCCACCGAGGTATTCATTTGGAGGATAAAGCAGATTTTCTGTTTCCTGTGGATGACTTCACATAATTGGGGGGTATGTAACTAAATCTAAGGTGTAGTAAATATTGCCTAAATTGCGACTGTGCACGAGCCTTAGTCTGAACATGTTCACTACACTTGCATACCATTGTTTAGACTTTTTCTGTTTCAGCCAAATATCAAATTCATCTAAACACTTCAATCACACAACTCTGTATATGTTCAGTACTGAGACTGAGATACAATTCTCCTCCAAAGGAATATGTGAATCCGACCAGTCACGATTGTTATTATAGGCAACTATACAGAAACAACTATTCCACACATGTTCCTGCAAGCACAAGTTCCGTCATTTTCCCTGGTTTGTGGATCATTAGAACAAATAAATAGCTCTATAGAAATAACTTTTCCTGACATAAAGTCATCAGGCTTCACAGCTGGGTTTCCAACTCTTTTTTAACCCACAATACCTAATCAACATTTCCACACAGCTAAAATGGGATTGCTTTTTAGGATATGCTCGACAGTCACGTTCGACGCCTCTGGTTTGGAGAGTCCCTTATTTCTGTGTCCCCACTTGGTTTACATAGTTCTGACACCAAAAATAACACAACTGAAGCAATAATCCATTTTAAAGGCCGTGTCAGTGGTTATTACTCCGGAGAGGCTGTTATATACACAACTCAGCAGCCAAGAGCCATGTGAAAGGCAGAAGGTTAACTCCCTCGCAGAATAAGATGAAATCTGTTCAGAGAACTTTCTGTCTAAGTAATGTTTCCCTGTCAAAATAATTCTTTGTCATTAAGCACTGGAAAAGTCTTTTACTGTTTCATGGCAGCATTTCTGTCTCAGAAGATTAGAGGTGATGGAGCAATGTATATTTTTGAAAGAATGCATGAAGAATGGATCAAACTTCAAAGGGTCTGGTGAAATTAGTTAACCTAGCTGGGACAAATTAGAAAGGGTGGGAAAAGAAAACCGAAGCCATAAGCTTGTAAAATGGGAAACAGGTGACGAATTAATAACTGGAGGTTTTGTGCATTGTGATCGGTTTAGTTCGCTTCTGTTTTATGATTCAGATAAAGAAAATTGTGGTTTGAGGTCATGCCAAAAAAGAAAAAAAAAAGAAAAAAGATTGATAGAGAGAATAAGGGTAATGATTGTAGACTATACTAGCCTGGTGAGAAATCACTTTTATGTCAGCTCCATTTTATTCACTCCATGAGCATGTTCCCACATGTCTCTTACATCACCTCCAATCCATCTCCAGTTCTGCAGAGAAACTTCAGGGGATTTCTAACCTACAAACTGGCTGCTAACACACTACCCCCAAACAAAAACAAAAATTACTTCTAATAATCGAGTCACTGCACATTTTTCATTCAATGCTGCTTCCTTATGTGTCATGACTTCATTTATTTGAATGTTAAGTGCATTTCCTGCAGCCTGATCTGGTTCAGCAGTAAACACTGTGAGATGTGCCTTTATTCTCCAGGCTTATTCACACATCGCAGGCACACCACAATCTCAGGTTCCCTAATCCTAAGAGTAATAAATCCCTACAATTGTTAATTCACCTTTTATTCTTATACTTCCTTGGAAGACACTTTTTTTTTTTTTTTACATATTTAAAGATTCAAAGATTTGTTTTTAATAAAATTACTTATAGAAAGAGTTTTCACTTTTCACTGGGTCATTAAAAGCAGATGCCAAAAGGTTTGATTACTGCCTAACAGCTGCAATGCTTGCTGAGTTCATACATTCCTAATCTTTATAACATATTCATTAAAATTAATTATTAACATTACTTTAATAAATACTTTTTTTTCATATATATATATTTTCAATCTTCAAATTTAAATGAGGGGGCACGGTGGCTTAGTGGTTAGCACGTTTGCCTCACACCTCCAGGGTTGGGGGTTCGATTCCTGCCTCCGCCTTGTGTGTGTGTGGAGTTTGCATGTTCTCCTCGTGCCTCGGGGGTTTCCTCTGGGTACTATGTTTCCTCCCCCGGTCCAAAGACATGCATGCTAGGTTGATTGGAATCTCTGGAAAATTGTCCGTAATGTGTGCGTGTGAGTGAATGGGAGTGTGTGTGTGCCCTGTGATGGGTTGGCACTCCGTCCAGGGTGTATCCTGCCTCGATGCCCGATGACGCCTGAGATAGGCACAGGCTCCCCGTGACCCGAGAAGTTCAGATAAGCGGTAGAAAATGAATGAATGAAATTTAAATTTATTTATTGTCATTTAAACAATAATTATGAACAAAAACTTATGACTAACAGTGTAATATATATAGCAAACAAACAACATTTTTCAGCCTTTTAAAATATAAAAAAATATAATATTACTTTCAGTAACATATCTATATGTAAGACATTGATAATCCCAAAACAATCCTAATCCTTTTCAAGTTAGTTCATTTTGAACGAAAATGCTAAAATATAGGGTGTTCAATAATGTATGTAACCACTTTTCAATAAATTTCATGAGTCTCTAATCACAGAATCTGTGAATCAGAGAATCTGTGAATTACTTACATGAACAATTTTAGTCTTTATGGACATTGTTCTATAAATCTCATACTTGATAACAGTCCTCAGTCAGGTGAAGACAGGGGGTCAGTTCTTTAATCGGTCATCAGTGAAACCTCTTCTGGCTAGCCAAGCAGTGGAGCATTGTCCTGCATAAATATAAAAATCCTCTTGAGCATTGCTGACCTCTTCTTGTATCAATGTTTGAGGAGGGTTTTAAGAATTGATTTACATTCGCCCTGCAACCTGAATAGGTCCAGTTGTTAATGATCGCAGCTCACACCATCACCCCTTCTCAACCTTCCAGGCTCCTCACTCAAAGCTCATTCGTTTGCTCCATCAAGAATACTCTCATCTCATCTGTCCATAAGACCTTCAAAAACCCACCCTTAAGGTATTGCTCAGACAAATCTTGACTCACATGCTTGTGGACATCATGTTTCAGCGTGCACTTCTTATACTTCAGGATATTCTAAGAAAAGTGGATTTGCAGGACCTGCTGGCACTGAAGGCTCCTTGAAGGCATCATGATTAATTCTGCACAAGGCTATTAGTCTGCAACATTTCCTCCTAATATCTTTTTGGCTCATTTTATTGTTTGTACACAAGTGCATATAAAGTGTGACTCACTTTAAACCACACAAAGTAATTATACTTTAGTATAATGTAACACCTGACAATGCCATCACCAGAGCGTAATTAGACTGTGGTTTGGAATAAGAATAATGTTCTCGCAAATAATATATGATGACAAAACTCATTCATTCATTTGTATCTGTAGCGGTTTTATCTTCCTCGGACTGCCATTAAGGAACTGGACTTTTTTTTTTATTTTGATCAGATTTTATATAGCAATTTCATTAAAAAAATAATAAATCAGCACTTTAAATATAATATGTAAAATTTCCAGCCCTCAGGATATAATATATTAATATAACAAAATCTATGAAACAATATCTATCATATCTAAATTATAAAAAATAGTTTTTTTAGAGGTGTAAATGACCAGAATCCTGTTTCCACCTTTCATACCTCAAAAAAGTTATTAGTTTTTTTTTTTCATTTTCTGGATTGCCTTTTCTAACAGTAAAATTCTGAATGTTGGATAGGAATGGAAGAATCCAATCTATTTTTATAATTATCAGCAATTAAGCCACAACCAAATATCTTTGGGAACAATAATTTCACTTATTCTATAAAATCTGAAGTTTAACTTTAATGGGGGGAAAAAACCCTCAGATTGTTAATAATTGACAAAAAAAGGATTTTTGCTTAGATTTCTTATGAAATCCCACCTCAACCTTAACCTTTAAAACTTCAACAATTATTTAGTTTAAATAACCTGTAAACACAGCTGTAGCTTAAACACATTTTAAGTGTTTTCAGCATATTTAAGACTATAAAACTTGAACCCTTTTAAGTGACAGTAATGAGGGACTGCTGAATGTCATCCACACTTTTGTAGACACAGCATGTGGAAGAAGTTTAGTTCATAATAGTAAAAAAAAAAATCCTGTCCAGTGGTTCATGCCCTCTTGCATGTGTTTTACACCCTTTCCCCCTCATTCATTTCATTTCCTCTTTTTTTTCGGTTATTTGTTCACTAGGCTGAAGACCCTCTGGCCATCCAGCACCATATGATGACATGAGCACCTCATATTATCGCTGTCCACACAACTTGGACTGCTATTTGTTGCCTGCAGGATGCATGGTTATTCAAGGCTCAACTAAAAGGAAATTGCATTAATCTGAAACAGGACTGGAGCGACTTTCCTGGCCCTTTCTTAAAGCAGTACCAGAGATGGGACCACCTCAGCTGCAGTCCTTACACAGGATGAATAGCAGACCTCAGTAGCCTTAGGGGTAGACAAAACCCTCTTTCCATATGCAGCCTAATTGGTTTAATTACCGTAATTATCTGCTGGGGTTCACGTTGCAGAGGCAGGAACGATTAATGGCCTCTGAAACACATGTAGACAGCAAAAAAAAAAAAAAAGGCCGAAGAACCAGTGCAGATTGCAAGTAAAGAAGTGATAAAGTTTGAAAAGACTGTCACAGACTCTGAGGGACGTGAAAACCAAAACCAGATAGAGAGACCAAGACAGAGAAAGATACTGTGTAGGAAAAAAAGACAATTTATGACTTTAAAAGCCAAAATGGCTTGCAGGCTTTGCACATGCTTTGTTTAAACCAAACCGTTAAGAGAAATATAAATAAAGACAGGAGTTTCTTGTCAAGGGGCCGTGCTCTCTGTATATCACCATGAATTACAGCACAGTGCTCTGGCAAACGTTCAGAGCCTAACATTTTTAAGGTAAACAAAAAAGGCACTAATATATTTTTGCTCCTACTTCCCAATCTGCTCTGTGCCAATGTGTACACTTTGTAAAGTAAAACCCAATGAGCAGCTTTTAGTAACTGATTGTGTTCTTGTATTTCTGAGTAATTTGTGAGTCTGAGCTCTGTTTCACGTGTCTGTTAACCAAGAACTGTTAACTGTAATCTAATCTTATATGTTTTATGTGTTCTGCATTACTGGGTCAGTTTCAACATTTTAGATTTCTACTTTTACAACAAAAACTTAATATTACAGGAAAATGTTTTTATGTCGGTAAAGATATATTACACAATAGATCACAGACAAAAAAATTAATGAATGGAGGCTGTGAGTTGATTACCTGCAAAACAGAAGCATGTATGAGAGACATAGTCTGTAGAAGAACTGTAGTGGGTTCTCCATGAAGCTTAGAAAAACAGACAAGCCAGTATTCTCAGAAAATTGTTTACAATGTACCTGACTTTACTGATGTGTGATTGAAGGCAAAGCATTGGCACCATTAACATTCTCGTTGCAATGCTTTGAAAAAAAAATAGCTTTTACATTTTAAATTGATTTTACATTTCTGGCATTATTTAAAGCATGAGGACTATGTAATTATGTTAATTCGGATCAGAATTATACAAACACAGGATACAAACAAGCTTTGAACTACATGAATGTGAGCACAGTGATCCCTGGTCTGATCCTGAGCTCAAGTTACTGCCTGTGAGGACTTTCGCATGTTCTCCCCATGCACATGTGGGTTTCTTCCAGGTTCTTGGTTTTTCTCCCACTGTCCAAAGATAATCAGTATGTGGATTGGATATGCTAAATTGCCCTTAGCTTTTGAATATGCATGGTGCCCTGAAACCCTCCTTGTGCCTAGTGTTATCAAGACAGGCTTTAGATCCATTGCAAGATGAATGAATTATCTATGTTTACTGAATGGTCTCCAATTTATATTTAAAAATGCCAAAGGCTTTTTTGGACAGCCAAGAAGAAGCTCATTCTACCACCCACATTGACACAGGAGAAAGTCTTACACTTCCTTACATTCCTTTAGCAAATGTATTGAGCAAAATGGACGATCGAATGTGTGCATATTTGATTTTCAGACAAATTAGACATTGCAAATCTTCCATTAACATTTCAGTGAACTTGAATCCTTCAACAATAATGTGTTCCAGGATCAACATCCCTTTTTTCCCTTGAGGCACTGTGGTAAAGTTTGGTAAATTAACCATGATCCTGAATTTTGTTGTTGTTTCCACAGCCTAGTGAGCCATACGATGACTAAATACTTATGAGAAAACTTGGTTAACCTTCTCACTCAAGTACCATTATGGAATGTTTTCTCATTTTGATTCATTGTAGAATCAAAGCTTATATTGTGTGAGCGGAAACAGGCAAGAAAAATACGCCACCTAAGTATGTGTGGAGCTAATTAACTGATTGAATTTTCTTAGTACGGTCCTGAAAATGCAACCATTTATCCACTTCTGTAGGGAATAAGCAAATTGGGGCATATTACTACAATATGCTAGAAAATAGTTAATAAAAGGACTAAACCTGAAATGTACATGCAGTTAATCAATCCAACAAATGTCCCTGTTGCAAATTGAGCAGATAAGATATGGCATGTTAATAGATAAACTTATCAAAGGCACATTCACCAGACTGTAGTTAGAGCGCAATAGCATGGATATAGCAGTGTAATAAAAGAGCAAGTGACATCTCCACTAAAACACACACACACATGCGCACACACATGGACATGCACGCACACACACTAAACAAACTAGCTATTGTGTACTTATCATTCTTTAGTGCCAATACTTGCCATGTACAAATGAACACTGCCCTACTTTTATTATACAGCCATAACTAGATCAGGAAAGCAAAATATCACAGAAATATCACAAAATATGAGTCGTGAAAGGATGTTTATTTACAAATGAAACAAATTTGACAAGTTACTTAACTAAAATGTTATACTATTTTTTTTGGTACCTAAAACACAGAGAATGAGTAAAAGTCGGAGATTAATGGAGGTTGAAGAGAATTGTAAGGAGAGAGAATGAGAAATGGAGAGAGAAAAGCTTGGAGAAGATGGACCAATATAGGCCCAAATTGGAGGATGTGTTTTTGGTCAGAAAGCCATCTCTAAAATTAGCTGGGATGTAAATTCCACAATCCCGCTGGCTTTGGAAGCTTATGTGAGAAAGGAGTACTACAGAACAGAAAAAAATAGGTTAAAGGGCAAAATCGGACCTAAACAAAATCATGTACAGTAGCATAAAGACATTTAAAGTAGTACAAGGTTCAATAGCAGGGCTGTTTTGTAAATGACAAGAAAGAAAGGAAAGCCAAAAAAATGAAAGCCTCAGGCCCCACACAAGCCAGTCCGCAGTGAAAGCACAACCATATGTCCAACACTCGAGACACCCAAGCTCAGGCTTCGACACAGTCGGCACACATGCTATTGTGGCTAGTAGTTTGAGCTTGGAGGAGTCGCAAGCACACACCCACACGTTCATAGAAAAGTACGCAGCATTAAACCCACAGACATTAAAACTCCAGCCAAGCACAAAGACTTCAGTTTACATGTACTTACACATGCATTGATTGCTTTCATTGGTTAATACATGAAAATCGGGGCTCCTGGCTGCTTTTATAGCTCCCCCTTTTACTCCCCGTCCTAACCATAGGCAAACAGAAACACATCTAACCACATGAGACACACAGTATGGAAAAACAGATGATGGAAAATCTCAACATAGCTCTGGTTTTGGGTCTCCAACTCAAAGGACAAGTCATTTTAAGGACCTGAGATTGGGCACATGGATGAAGCTATAACAGAGCCACGGGCACTCGTGCAGACATAATGGCAAGAAATGAAAAGCAGGCGTCTTGTTCCCATGTTCCATTATCCACCTGATTAACTTCCTTGCAGTTGTTTTTAGATTTTCCATCTTATAGATGTATCCAAATATTTACATTCTTTTTTCCCTCCTCTGAATTTCTCACCTTATCTGAAGAATGCATTAGTGACATAGTCACCAAGATTGTTCAAGTGCAGCTGATAAGCCCAACGTAGGCACCAGGAAAGTCTTTCCCAGACCAGAATCAGACATAATTAACCTTGAGGAGGTGAAACTGCTCTCATTTCAATATGAATCTCAAGTAGCTGATTAAACAAGGTTGTTTTATTACCTTGGAACTATGAACACTAATGTCATAACAGTTAGACCCAGTGCTGTTTAATTATAGTGTCTGATTAATCAGAAGGATTTGCTTAAATTCCTGTAACCACACATCATTCGTGTACTTTCAGCTGTAAGGCAAATCACAGGTATATATTAACCTTTTGCTGATGATATGCCATGGTTTCAATAGTAATAACTAATTCATAGAGACTTATATGTAAAACAAACAGATTTTTTAAGTGCTGTTATTTGTCAAAGAAATTGTTATTTTAAAAAAAAAGTAGTCTTCAGGAAAGATAGTATTCAATCAGTATGTCATCTTTGTTGAAGTAAAGCTGGTCCTTTAAGTTTTCCACCAATGAAGAATGCCTTCTGGGTGGAGGACCTTGCACTTTCTCAGTTATGTGACAAGCTGCATTTGTTTTTTTTCATCTTATCAAAGCCAAAAGAATAAGAGAGGCTGTGAAGGAATGACTGTGTACAGCTATTAGAAGCGGAAGGTAGAACAAACTTGAACAAGGGGTTAAAATATATGCTTTTTTAAATATATAGACCTTAGCAAATATATTGATATGGTGTATAAGGAATTAAAGTGCTTTCATAGGGCTTTGGAAGAACATTTTTATTTTGTCAGGACCATGTTGGTGTGAACGTTTGTAATTGAAAGTGAACTGTTCAATGACAGAAGACTACAAAGATTTTTATTGTGACCGATAACATCAATTACAAAAAAAATCCCAGCTCAAAATTTTAAAGGTAATAAATAAAAGAAAAATAAATACACTATTAAATAAAGTACAAGACAGTTTGCCAAATTTAAACTGAGAACATGCCAATGTGTGAGGCGTTTTATGCCATTTCTTTTCTTAACACATTGAATGTAAGAAAGCAAGACAGAGGAATATTAAACATTACAAATAATTCAAAAAATAAATTCAAAATTGCAATTACATTTGCTTTTTTTGTGTGAATATCCAGATATCACACTTGCAGAATAAACAGCAACTAAACCAATAATTGTTGGATAAATTCACTTGCATTCAATTTCTAGATTTATTAGGAATTAAAACTCCTTTGTGAGGCACTACAAGGCCATATACCATATCATACCAAAATCATATTCCCATTACTATCCAGAAATTAAAGGAAAGCAAAAGTTTAACCAAACAAAACACTTTTGCAAAGTCTTATACAATGTAGTCGATGCATGTTAAAGCATTTCATTCTATAACTATTGGTTCCATAAAAAAAAACAAAAAAAAAAAAACAGGAAATCTGCATTATATGAATGTGCCGAAAAGTACAATATACAAAAATACAAATTGATCTCTTATTCAGATATATTACAACTACTACTACTGTTCCTGGACTTCTTGCAGTTTCTTTTTGCTTGTTTGGATTATCATTTGGTCCACACATAATACAAACAGAAAGATTACATCTGATATGACACTGCAGAATTATAACCTCAAGTATTTTATTGAATGTCACAGGAAAGTAATTATTAAATGAAACACGAGATAAAGAAAAGCCCAGCACTTAAGCTGAATCAGTTCTGCCACTGAAATATTTAGCATTTAAGTGCTCATTTTGTATTGCTCATGCTTGCTGAAAGCACAGTGAATTAAGACTGAACTTTAACCTTGCCATTTCTTTAAAAGCATAGAAATGTTAAGCTTCTGCACTATGTCAAACTTACTTCTAACCACCGGCCAGCCCACATTACAACAGGACCCTTTATGGCCTGTGTTGTATTCTGCTTTTCATAGACTGTCCTGCAATCATCACCTCAAATGAAGACCATCAGATTCACTGAGCTTCCTCCTTATCAGCATGTTAAGGATCATGATGAGATAAGAATGAGAATGACATGGTGCCACAGCACAAAGTAAACTGAAAGATCAATCGAAATCAGACATGACAAATGCCCAACCTCTGGAAGAATGATAGTTCTGATTTACTGCATGGTTGCTGATTAGATTCAGAGCTTCCTGCCAAGAAAGCATTACTTCTATTGAAAAAAATAAAACAATGTTTTGTAAAAATAGGTTTCCAATATAAACATTCTGACTGATATGTCATTTGCGTGTTTTTACTTTGTCCACCCTTCTCCTCCAATTTTGATACTTATATCAAATCTGCTATAAGGCTCCATTGCAATGAGAGTCCATCTTGTTAAGCTGGAGGGTGGTAGAGCCCAGGTTGTAAGGCTGACGCTGCAGCCCAAGGCCAGGGTAGCTTTCAGTTCCGAGTTTCTCAGTCAGCTAGAGAGTTTTGGTGGTCCACGTAGTGGTGAGTGCGTCACACAGCAAATACACTCAGGGTGCTAGTCTGGTCCTTAAGTCCCAATATACTGTAGGCGATCCTTTTCAGGTGTCCTGGCAGGCGAACGCCGATGTTACGGATATCCCTGTGAAAGAGAAAATTGTGAGGTTGTGAGAAAACAGCATTGCAGACTGCATTGCATATACTCAACTTTTATCATAAAAATCTACTCAAAATGACTAAAATATCAATGTTTAGAATTAACATGAACTTCAAAATTTCATTCATTGAATTCATTCATTAGTTCATTCGTTAATTCATTTAGAATTAACATGAACTTCAAAATTTCATTCATTGTCAACTTGGTCTGTTTTTTCAGTTTTGCTAACAGTTTCCCACGAATCTTTCAGCTGAATTTGTTTCTACCTAAAAAGAATGATCATTTAAGACCACAGATATGGTTTCAAAGCTTCAATATTCATGCTAAAACGTCCACCAAGAGCTGTTCTGCTCGTCATCTCAGATAACTAACTAGCCGAGCCAAATCTCTGCCAGTATAGCGGCGTAAAAAACTTTAAGGCAATGTTTGCCATCTCCACATAATCGACACTAGATTTTTCATTATATGCTGCTGAATGTAAATAAAAATGGCGAGGAAATAAACACCTTACTTTGTTTCTTGGAACAAACAGCAAAATCTAACCAATACCACTGAAATTGATGAAAATGACTCTCCTATTAAATGCCATTGTAACCTCTAACATTTTACAAGAACAGTTAAATAGAACCAACCAACAAATTAGCACCATAATCCCAAAGCACAATCCTAACCTTTACGGATCCTAAACCCTACAACAGAAGGTTTCCTCATCATATAACTCCCCTGTTAGGAAATTCCACTTAGCTATCCAAAGAGCCCCTTAAGCACCTTTCAGGCATTGTATTTATTGCCTTCACAACCAACCAATCGACGCTTGTATAATGGTGGAGTAAAGTAATTGTATTTTTAATTAACAAGGCTTAAAAAGGCACAATAACTACCATGAATCACTGTTGTTGGAAACCCAGCATTGGAAGACTCAAATACTTTCTGGGCTCCCCCACCACCACTGAGCTACCAGAACAGAACAGATGGACTACTCAACCATAAAATAAAGCAAAAACCAAATAAAAAAAAGACAAACACATCAAAGGCATTTCTGCTTCTCCACACATAGCTCATCCCACTTCCAGGCTAAATACACCCATGGGAGTGCAGTTATAGGTCACACAACTTCCAACTAGTGTAGAGTCCCTCACTTATGCTTTCTGTACATCTATCAGACAGACGGCTTCCTTTTTAAGGACTGGTACGGACACATCTACTACCTCAATCCACACCTCGTTGGAATTCGTCTTTTTTATTTATCCCACCAGTTCTGATGATTCTTTCTATTTCTTGAAAGGGGATTTACATAGCCTAAGCAGGGAGAAACCGTGGTTTCTGGCTGCACTAAGAACACAGCCCGTGACTGGTGCTGTGGTTGAAGGGAGGGACGATAAAGGAATAAGAAGGGATGGAGGAAGGGAGGGGGTGGAATAAGGGCGGCGCAGCCGGCCACAGGCGACCACATCCAGGCCACCAAAATATGAAAATAAATAAATAAATAAAATGTAGATTTTTCCATTCAACCCTTTTGCAGAACAAACTTTTCTCTTCTCTAAATGAAGAAAACATATAGATAACTATATCTTTTTGCTAAACTAAAGAAGCATTAAATTGTCCGTGGATGTACAAGTTTATCTGACTGACCAGTGTATAAACACGGTCAATGATTCTTAATACATCTTTAACAAACAAGCACTGATACATTCTGGAAATCTTGCCTTAGCTTTTAAAAGTACCGTCTTATTCAAATATGATCTCAATGCCAAACAAAGAAATCCACCCTATCTACACAAACCCAGATACAGTGTTCAAATAATCAGGGCCTGTTAGGCTACAATATTCAAATATATGATTTGCATATGGACTGTTTGCATCTTCATGTATTTTGAAGCACTTTATATCTTGAATACATAGTTAGCATAGCAACAATAATGTAAAAAAAAATCTAACTTATTTGCATTTGTAATTGATATGGTCATGAAACCCATTTGAAAAGCTTTTGTTCTAGGGTGGAGTGGGTCACGTCATGTGTGTGTTATCTGAAGTTATGTGCTGCTAAGGAAAAGACAGGATGTTTGCACTTTAAATGAACTTTGGCCCATCGCTCTGTTCCATGCAAATGTGTGTGAGAAATCCTCACTCATAAATTTGATTATATTCCTACTGTGAGCATTTGGCAATACTTACTCGCTCTTCATCTGCAGCACTTGCTCCATGCTAACGATGCCTGCCATGCTGAAGTTTTCGCTGTACTGGCTCATCTTAATAGACTCCAGCCACTCAGACACAGACCTGAAGGGAGATCCGTCAGAGCCACTGGTGCTTGGAAGCCGGATAGAAACTCTAAGAGAAACAGAAGAGAAAGTCAGCAGACCACATCAGGATACATTCTTTTTTTTTTTTTTTTTTTTTTTCAGTTTCTGTATCTTTGTTCTTATTACAGGAGACAGGCTTTGAAAGAAAAAACCCGTTTGCTCAGACACAGAATCTGATAAAAATAAAATCCTGTTTGCAT
This sequence comes from Tachysurus fulvidraco, assembly GCF_022655615.1. Classification (NCBI taxonomy): domain Eukaryota; kingdom Metazoa; phylum Chordata; class Actinopteri; order Siluriformes; family Bagridae; genus Tachysurus; species Tachysurus fulvidraco. The sequence continues at coordinate 14,430,774 of NC_062540.1, forward strand.
GAATGCATGGATATAGAATGACAATAAAAAAAAAGCTAATTTAGTTTCATCTTAACTTTGCCACCACCCAGTTTCTCTTTGCTATCAGATCTAATTCCATAGTTGAATCACTTCTGTAAGACATTATGTACGTCTCCAGAACCCCAGCACCCTTTTTAATGCTCATTCTGTGAGTTTTTAGAAGAATATTTTATGAATGCTGAACTTACCGTGGGTCAAAGTCTGCGATGGTTTTGAGAGATTCAGGACTCTTTAGGAGTTTGTCAAGTAGGCTGAGGATATCCTGGAAGCGAGGTCTTTTTGAACGATCCTGCAACCAACACTGTAGCATGAGCTGGTACACAGCAGAAGGACAGTCCATCGGAGCAGGCAGACGGAACGCTTCATTAATGGCCTTCATCACCTTTAGCGAGACGTTTTCGAGGGAAAAAAAGGTTTTGCTAAGATGAAATCTCAAATAATTGTAAGGACACTCAGTTACTGTTCAAAACTAGTGATTTATGACTGTGTGTACCTCGTGGTTGCTCATGTCCCAGTAGGGCCTCTCTCCAAAGGCCATTACCTCCCACATGACTATGCCAAAGCTCCAAACATCACTGGCCGAGGTGAACTTCCTGTAAGCAATAGCCTCTGGAGCTGTCCAGCGAATGGGAATTTTCCCTCCCTGTAAAAGAAACCACAAAAACGCTTCAGACTTGAATGTTTCTCTTTAAGAAATGTCAAGGAAATAATAATTATAAAGTCTAGCTGTTAAAATAAAGATAACTGCAGTGAAGACCTGCTTGTACAAACAGTCTTCCGAAAATATTTCATTAAATTGCTAGGTGAATTCTACACATACACTAGTGGTGTAAGTGCCCTCTGGATCATCCTCCAGAACCCGGGACAGACCGAAGTCGGAAACTTTGCACTCCAGGTTGGAGTTGACCAGGATGTTTCGAGCAGCCAGGTCTCTGTGTACATAGCTCATGTCTGAGAGGTACTTCATGCCTGCCGCAATGCCACGGAGCATGCCAACTAACTGGAAGGATGACATTTCACCATCATGGTCCTAAACAATAAGATAAAAAGGTTTGATAAGAAAAGAAAGGCACCTTAAATGTATTTCTGTTCTGGGGTATTTCCAGTTTCACAATCTTACCCTCAGATATTTGTCCAATGCACCATTTTCCATGTACTCAGTAATGATCATAGCATGTTTGACTGAAACACATAAAAGAAAACAGTCATGCATTGACCTCCAGAAGGAAAAAAAAATAAAAATCTTTTGAGGAAATCAAAATGTCTGATGTCTTACATTTGGTAACCACACCCTCCAAGCGAATAATGTTTTGGTGAGAGAACTGGCCCATGATGCTGGCCTCACTCAGGAAGTCCTGCCTCTGCTTCTCAGTGTAACCTGGCTTCAGCGTCTTAATGGCCACCGCTGCCTCTTTTCGTCCAGGAGCTTTCAGGATGCCTCGGAAAACCTCTCCAAACTCACCTACAGCAGGGCAGCCCCCATTCATTATACATATGGGTATCAGATAAGACTTTCCGCACTACTGATTTCACTGTTTTCCACAGAGAGGCATTATGTTACATTCTTTGAAGCCATCTCAGATACCATAGAGAGGAAATGGTAAACAAGGCACGTGTTTGAAAGCACCTGGAGGTGCAGCCTACCACGAAACTCTAGAGTGGTCAGTATTTGGTTCTGGGGGAGGGAAACTGTATGTGTGTGTGTTATGAGGGCCTGGGAATCAGCTGTCACACACAAAGTAAAAAGTGAAAGAGGGCCGTGGGAAGGCCTGCGGGGGAGCTCACAGGGGAAAGGTGACCACGCTGCCCTAATCTTCTCCTCTCAGGGTAAGGGAGGCCTGACCATTTAGGTATATCCAATAAATACACAGAGTTTAAATTTACTGCTGTTTTTGGGGAGGGGCTCGTATAAATAAACCCTTGATTAATTGGTCTGTTTTTCCACCATTAGCACTGAGTTCAAACTAAAGCAAGAACAGGGTCATGTAGCAGGGTTAAAAAAATAATGGCAGATGCTCTCGTGGGAGGAACACACTTCCGTAAAAACTCTATTCAAAATATGTCTAAACATGCAGAGCATGAATCTGATAAGCAAAATCTTTTATGTTGCAATTCTCACTTGAGGCGGTGTGTGTGTGTGTGTGTGTGTGTGTGTGTGTGTGTGTGTGTGTGTGTGCGCTACAGTGCTTGAACATCTGAAAATAAATAATAGATAAAGCGACGGTTTTCTGGGATATTGCCCAGCAGTGTACCAACCTGCTCCAATGACTTTCTGTTTGGTGATGTGACTCGGATGAATCTCGCTGGCAAACTTAAGCACAGCCGTGTTGGGGTCTTCGTATGTATGAGGATCAACGTAAGTCTTAAGAGGCTTCAGTTGCTCTGGAGAGGAGAAGATTTACTGAGATTAGTAAAGAGATAAAGAAAGAGGAACAATAGGGTTGGGGGGAAAAAAAGCTTTCAAGTTTTTAATATTAACCTGAGCTGGAGAAATAAGCGTCCTCCGGTCCTTGCCTTGTGTGTGATTTTTTTCGGCTGCAGAAATAAAGACTTAATGAGTGAAGCATTTCTTTTCATACTTTAAACTTAAAAGAGGGCTGGCTTCAGGGCCGGCTCCATTCAGTCGAGGAGAGCTTTGATAAAAAAAAAAAAAGTAAAAAAAATTAAAAAAAAAAAAAAAACTGCCGGTGTTGCCAAGTGGTGACAAGGGTCTCGGGTTATCAGAGACAACTACCAACGCTTTGGGTCACCTTCACATAGCCACTCCAGTCTTATACCTAAAAGGACCAACCTCCTCTTATCTGGCACAATGTCCGGCCCCGATTAATTTCTTTTCAAAATGTGTGTCTAGTTAAAGCACTTATTGAGCAGTTGTATTCAACACCAGATTCTTTTCTCTGAGTGGTATGGAATGGATCCAGATAAAGAAAGTGCTATGAAAAGGATGATTCTGAATGGGTTTGGACATCTTGGATCATGCAGAGAAAAGAAGAGGGGTCATGAAAGAACCAAGTGAAAGAAACAAAGCAACAGTGTAAGGAAAAGAAATTGTTTCTGACCGTTTGCACAGGAGCAGGACTACCAGCACGATGAAGAGTATGGCACCTCCTCCTGCCACTGCTCCAAGAATCACTGCAGTGTTCCCAACTATTAAAAAAAAAAAAAAAAAAACCCCAGAAATAAATATCTCACTTAACGTTATAAAAATGCAAATTAAGTTTTGAAAACACTGAAAATTCCATTGGTTTAACCTTCTGGCAGTGTTGAAAACTCCTCCTCGACACTGTTGCTGCCCACATTGCTTTCATGGCTAAGAGCTTGAACTTGAAAAAGATAAACTGTGGATGGAGAAAGATCTTTGATGTCAACAAAGTTCTTGTCCAGAACCAGCACAGTGTACGTTTTACCGGTCTTCGCCTCATCCTTATCCTGCAAAAGTACAAAAGTGTGTTAAAAGGACAAGTGCACTGATAATCAAAATTATAATCTGATATTGTTCTGCTCCTGACCTTCTCGCAGTACATGAGCTTATAGCGGATGTTGCTGGGATTGGCTCGGCGAGACACGGACCAAGACAATGACAGGGTCTTAGAGCTCCTTTCTACCAAGTGCATTCCAGTTACACTTGGAGGGCCTGTGTGAGACATTTGGAAAAAAATCAAAAACAATGACTGAACCAATATATTAACACCAAATCTCATAGTCTAATGTGAAAAAGGCAGCAAACAATTCTTTTAATTAACCAAATCATTGTAACTTCTTGTTTGAGAAACAGTTACTAGTTTCACAGAAAGAAAGGGTGTAAAAATAATTGATAAGCTTTTCCACAAAGTTCTTTTTTAAGGCTGCTATTATTCCATATGACTGGATATTAAAATACATGCTACAAAATAACACTAGCTTTAATTCTACATGGCTGAAAATCTGTGCTCCATCTGTGAAAGGTACTGCAAAATCATGAAAAGGCCACAGACAACAATTATTACGAGCTTCAGATGATATAAGATGCATATGTGTTATCGTCATTATCACCACCACTTCTACAATGCTGACCTATGTATTGCAGGGCTGTCCTGATGGTGCTGGTGGCTCTCCGAGAGCTGAGCTGGGAAACACCATTCCGAGCCTCCACTGTGAATGTGTAGTTCAGATGTGGCTCCAGTTCACCAACGATCACAGAGGTCTCCGTTATGTCAATATTGCTGGGATCGTAACGTACTTTATCTCCGCAGGGCTGACACACACTGCCCTCGCAGCGTTCGCATTCCACGTTATAGGTAATATCAGAGCGTCCTCCTGTATCTCCTGGTGGACTCCAGGACAACTCCAGCTTTCCAGTGGCCATCTGAGTCGTGGTAGCAGTCAATGATTTAGGAGAGGAAGGTAAGCCTGTAAATTATAGAATTATGGTCAAAAAAAACATCACCCATTTAGTGAATCAAGCTCTAACTAATAAAAATATTAGGAACAAAATGTGAATATGGCAAAATAAAAGGGGCAGCCAAAGGGACCGACAGCAAGGTCAGTTAAAGATAATTTGTTGGGGTGCAATGCTGTAAAGTCTCACCTGAGCATGCAACTGTCAGAGGGTCCTCTGGAGCTCGATAAAACCCCTCCAGGCAGGGACAGCTCAGAGCGCCAGGACTCGAGGTGCGGGTGTTCTCTGGACATGGATTACAGGCTTCATTGGACACTGAAGCCTTAAAAAAGCCTGCCTTACACTCTGTAAAAAGACCAAACCATACAAAAGTTGGATAAGGAATAGAGCAATAATCCTCCTTTGAGACACAACATAATGTATAACTTCTCAAATTCAATCTCTTTTGAAGTCTCTCCTCCCTCTCTCTAGATTTGCTTTTGGATGAAATGTACAAGAGTGTACAAATGAGACAAAGTATGACTACAGCAAACATTCAAACCATCCCCCGTTTTCTGTGCAAACAAGACCAGTCATCCCACATTCCAGGCTTCAATATTAGACAAGTAAGGTGAGAAAGCAAACAGAATAAAACCAGCAGACGTGTCTATCAACACAGATTTGCAGATGTCAAAGTTTCCGCACAGTCAAACTATTTATTTTCTCAGTACAACTAAAGAAAACTAATCATGAGCTGACAAAACATGACATGACATGACACAGATGGTCAACTGTAAACTTTTACAAACTTAGTCGTACAACCATATATTAAACCGTACAAACAGGAAGAGAGAGAAAAGTCTCCTGTGTTCAGTCCAAAACATTACAAGTTCAGGTCATGTCCTTCCTCTGTCCACTTCCACAACTGTATCCCCTCCTGCACACATTCCTTCCTCTACTGTACCACTTACAGGCCACTCGGTTTAAACAGTTCTCTGACTGTCAATTTCACAGAAGCCAACCCAAAAATCAGCAACCGTATCGCAACACAAGAACAAGAAATCATGGTTGAGTCAATTGTGTGTGCATATGAGTGTATGGCAGTGGAACACCTCAAAGATAAAACAGGAGTTGGCTTCGACATGAGGGCAATTTAAAGAAAGAAGTGGTAGCACTAAGAGAAAAAGCTCAAAGAAATAAGCATTGTTTTGTTTGTTTTTTAAAAAAAGAAGAAGAAGAAGAAGAAGCAGCAGCTTACACCAAATTACAGTTTCCACTTCCAAGTGCTTTTTGTTTAAACAGCAAACAATATTAATTACAAAGTATGCCATCACTTCCTCCTCCAAAGCATGGTGTCAGCTGTGACTTTGTTCTGGGTTGGGCCACTTGCTCAAACAGGAGCAGAGCTATACTTTACCTCCACTATACGAGGACGTGTGTTCTCCAATTTCAAAAGATAATTCTCAGCATGAAAAAATTCAGCTTGGCAACCTAAAGCCAGTCAAGGCGTTAGCAGCTCCTCCTTTTAAGTCCGGTCGTTGTCTTGTTTTTTGTGCCAGCTGTTCCTGAGACTTTATTGCAACTTGTTAAGGTGACCCTGTGTGGAGGTGGGGATGGAGAGAGACAGAGGGGTTGACGGAGATGGATAGAAGGGATAACGATCCCTGCTGGGACTGAAGTAAAAACTGTGGTTGGGGGAGTAGGTGGTTGAAAGAAGAAAAAGACCCGACTTATTCACCACCAAGGGGGCAGAACAGCTGCTGCTGTGAACCCCAATTCACACAGCTGCAGCCTCTACCTCTCTAGCCGTAATCCTCTGAATTCTTGGATCCCCCTTGCTTGCTTGCAAGGGTCTGGTATGGGCATTCAGCAGCCTTTTCAGCCCTGACAACAGGCACAGGCCGTCGCGCTATTCAGCTTGAAGGAAAACACTTGTTGCAAATAGTGGAGATGCCACATGCCACATGAATACGTGGGCTGCCTTCTTAACAATGAGGAACAAAAGCCTGATTTTTTTTTCTGTGAGCAGGTATGAAGGGTTTAAGGTGGAGTTTTTAACCCATTTATTAAAAAAATTCACTGTCAAAAGAAAGAATATCTTGAGCGTTCCTTAAAAATGGACAGTCTAGGAATCGAATTTGAAATAACATTCCTTTCAAGTCCAAAATCTCAGGTCTTTGACCTGGCATAACTCTGCTCATAACTTTTCACTTTCAAATCTACAAGTCTGAGCAGGGCTTTGTCTTTGTGCCCTGGACACAACAGGAAGCAGGAAGCTTTGCTTCCTTCCGAGGGCAGCCAATCAAAGCATGAATACGCTCAGGAGTAGAATGTTAGCCAGACTTGAGAGATGGAAATAGGATGAATTTATTGGCAAAAACAGAAGAAGAGGTCAGAGGAAAATACAGAGGAATGACTTTTGAGAAACACAAAATGACTTTTTGTGTAAAATAGACATCCCTACAGGTCAGGGTAAGGGTGAGTTGCAAATCTGGTTTCAAACTCTCAGCCTGTTTGGCATCGGGGGGGGGGGGGGGGGTGTTAGGCCTTAAGAGGCTCTGAGTGACTGTTTGTTTATTGTGACAGTAGCTGAATCCTGTTCTCCGGTGGCCTATCAGGATCTGGGAGCTATGAGGGTTGATTTGGGCGGTCACGGTGAAGACGGATGAGCTGGTGACATTAACGGATGGATGCACGGACGGATGGCGGGTGGGAAAGGGGTGAATGAATGAGTGTATACATGCTGGCTGGACAACAGGAATCCCTCCAGGACAGGAGTTAAACGGGAGTGTTTCGCATAAGAAAAAAAAAGAGGGGAAACAAAAAGCCCAGTCATTCGAATCTACACTCGGGGGGCTTACATGTGGCCTGAGGCAGAAATGAGTTAAAGTGTCCTGCTTTACCAGGAGCTGATGGCCAAGTAAAACAAACAGAGCAGAGAAGTGAGTGAGGAGAGTGGCCAGGGGCTTGGTACATGGTGGGAGAAGGTAGAATTCAGAAATACGGGCAGTGGGGGGAAAGAAAGACAAATATACAGTGAAATGGACTGAATATATTATTCTGGTAAAGGAAAAAATTAAGATTAGGACAATAAATAGAGAGATAAGAATATGATTTTCCTCTCTGAGACAATGAAAATAAATACTGAACTCTGTTCCTTTTGAGTTCATTATCAGTTAGATTCTGGTAAAGGCAGAGTTCCTGATTTCTAAGTCTTAGATCATCCTTGAGGTTCACAATTGTATTGTCTGTGCTATATTTCTTATCTTCTCTTCTGTCAGTGTGGCTTGTTAGAGCAGTCAGTTGGTCAGCGAAGACAAAGCCATGGCTGTGGTGCGGGGGTCAGCTGTAACATGAAGCCAGAAGGAGGTAGGAGATTGAGGAAGGTGCTAGGTATGTTGAGAGCATTAGTCCAAAGGATTACCAGCCCAATGGACCAGCTGTAAGAGAATTACATCTACGCTTTACAATTCCACTCGGTCTTTCATCTCGTCGTTAACAAACACAATAAATGCTCTAATCCTTTTCTTTTCACACTTATTACTACTTCTCACTGAGGGGAAGGAGTGAGAGAGAAGCAACAAGAAGAAGATGAGTGGGAGCAAAAGGCTCAGCTAGAAGGGCTGGAGGATTTAGTAATTAACAAAAGGACTTAACACCACCTAAAGAGATGACCGAATCACAGCAGAAATAAGACTTCATTAGAGCCATCTTTAAACAGATCTTTTAAATTCCTCAGATTTAGACAACAGGACAGGAAGATCATGTACCTACAGGAAGATTGTGTACAAATCTTCCTGTGCTAACAACAAAACAAGTAGCTGATTCACTTTACACACTGTGGTTTAAAAGAGTTTGCCATGTTTTCATGAGATTACGTTTCATTGTTTACTAGGAAACATTTTTCGAAAGCCATTTGCTCGGATTTAAGCGTCTGCTTCAAATACTAGTGCAATTCAGCGTACCAGAGTAAAGGCCAAGCAAACAAATATGCAAAATTCTCTATTAATTGAAAAATAAATCAGAGAATGAAAGCGGCGTACGGGTTCAACAATAGAAATCCCTGAGCCGACGAGTCTGAGGGTCAGGGAGGATTAGCGGGCCTCCGGTTTCCGCTGTAGCTCGTCCTGTTGGGGCCACGCGGCACTGACGTGGGGGCAGGAAAGTGCTGATCTCACACCCCAACCGCATAATGCACTCTATGCATACACACAGTCTACCCCCATTATATGGTTTCCCACACAGGAAACATGTCCCAAAAGGACTCGCATTTTAAAACCCTAAACTAAATACTCTTTAATACCCTAAACAATACAAACACAACACACATTATTTTCAAGACACACTCAACTGGCAATGGCGTTTTTGTACAAAGCAGGAAGTGCCGATGAATCAACATTGCCAAATGTTATCAAAACTATCTGCTACTTCAATAGAGAAAAATCCGGACACTTTTTCCCTCTTTCTGATGACTCATTTCAGGACAGAAAATTCTTCTCGCCTCACACGTCATCCAAAGTAACTGAATCCAAATAAATATGCTTGTATATATATATATTATATATATATATATATATATATATATATATATATATATATATATATATATATATATATATATATATATTTTTTTTTTTTTTTTATTTCACCATGATGACTCTTTTGCTGTATTGCTGAACATTAATCAGAACGATCATTATGAACAAACATGTACTTTTGATATGAGAACCTGCCACTCAGTTGGAGGGGGATCAAAGACTACATTTGAGTTTTCCCTCATTATCCTGTCAAAAGAGGTTCAACATTGCCTCAATCTGAAATGTTTAAGCTGTGAGCTTGTCGTATTTCAGAAATTGTGGATTTGTACGCAACACATGGGTAATTTCCACTTGCTTAATTGGAGAAGAGAACATTAGCCTGAAGGAAAGGTGGGAGTAATTATAGGTCAAAACTAGAGCAAAAACCTTAAGCATCAGATCACCATTGTGCACGACTTCTTTCCCAAGCACGCAGAGTGAGAAGATGATTATATTTACATGCTAAAAGAAGCGCAGGCAAATCCTCAGATTTCAGCTCTCCTCCAAAGAACAAAATGCTATTCAGACTCATCTCTCCATCGTCTACGCGGCTCCCTCACCTTTCACCTCCATAGATCGGTGAAACAATGTGCTCTCTGGGCCGGTAAACTCTGCAAACAGCCCAGCATGAGGGCTGCACTTAGAACCAGTTTCGGGTTCATTTCTTTATCCCTCTATTATGCTGCAGATCCACAGCTCTTCTCGCCACAGGGCTCCAGAACAAACATTGTCTAAAGACTTCAGGGAAATGGCGGAGTCAAACCGAATGAAGAACTCAATAAGTGAAATATATTAAAGTTATATTTAGATGTGTGCATCTCTAAGTCCGTAAAAATCACTCATGATTTAATTATGGTTTTGTATATTCCTTACATGTTAAGAGTATAACAGTTTATGCATAATTTAAACTGTGCCTAAACATAAATAACTATAATCATCTGTTTGTCCTTGAGATGCAAATTGATACGCAAAGCTGTTTATTGCACAATAATTGACTTTTCCAGGGTAGACATAAATAATGTAAACAGGGCCAAATAAAACCAGATTTAAAAGTAAATGCCACGTGCAGGACCTGAACCTGCCCTCAAAAGACCAGACAGACAAACAAAAACCAAGCAAGCAACTGTATATGTCTTAACCCTGGTTCTCAAAACAGAGTTAAGAAAGCTTGGTCACCTTTGTCTGAGGTCATGCGACTTTTATAGGGCTTGTGGAAAAAAAACAAACAAACAAAAAAAAACAATAAAACTTTTAGCATTCCCACACAGCACATATAGCTCAGAAACTGTCTGGGAAAATGGACAAGTCTGTTTTAACTGTATTTGACTGGACTGCTTTAGTATTTTGCCGTTCAATGCTGAAACTCTCTTTTAAGGTTTTCTGGTTTAAAATTGTCACACAGAGAGAATAACTGATCCAAGCCGGAAAAGGTTCTTTAAAATGGGGTAGGAGTAAGGTAGAAGTAAGGGTAGGGGTAGTGAACCTCCACCACCCTTATAGAGGACCACTGAGACTGTTAATATTGGTGCATGTTTGATTTATGTCATTATAAGGATGGGGAGTAATAAAACTTATATTTGAAGGTTAATATGGATGAGTGGTGGGTGTAGGGCATAACAAATATGACATGTGACAGTTGATGTAACCGAAGCAACAGTAGACATAAAAGTAACGCGAGACATATTGTATGGATGGACGGATGGATGGACGGATGGATGGATGGATGGCAGAAAAACTTAATAATAGAAATAATCAAAATGTAAAGCACCACCCATGTGTGATTTAGCTGCATAGGTTTGTGAAAATGAAAACCACTAAAAAAAAAAAAAAAAAGAGTTTTAGTAATAGAATTTATAGTAGTAACAAAATGATCTAAACATTATTTGCTGATAACCCAATAATAGAATAATATTTCCACCACAAATCATTTAGCTGTGGAGTAAATGTGTGTGGACTTCATTCATCAAGGGATTTTTTTTAACTCTCTGCAGCAAAATTTGGAACCATCAGTAAAAGAAGTTCTTTAAAATAAAATCAAAACTGGTTCCCTTATGGAATTGTGGTCATGTCTTTTTCCGTTTTAAACCGGTATTTTAATGTTACACGCCCTTCGGAAAAACCGATAAATCCTTAAGGGTTCTTCAGTTGGTTCCCCTGGGGGATTCATTATACTTTATATATACACAGTATACACAGGAGTGTTTCTCTATTAAATAATTTTCCTTTAGGATGCCAAAAGCCTTCCATATGACTTTTTCTTTTGTCTATTGTATTTTTTTCTTTTGCTCTTAAACTTCTAAAGTATTTCGCTGGGACGTCTTTCGAATAACCGAACAATTTGGCAAATTTATTACGTCAAACAAAATATAGGTAACCGATATTACTACGAAAACTGAGATGAAAAAAAAAATGGTTACAGTCTACAAACAAACCTAGCACTTAGTGTTCTTACACTTATATCCGCACCCAAGTCAATTACAACCCGACAGCTCACTAAACCACGCAGCAGAGTTTCCACTTAGTCACCATCCGCTTTAATTCCAGTAAAAAGAAGAAAAAGAGAAAAAAAATAAATTAAAAGTTAAAGACCTTCTTTAAAAAGAAATACAAATAACAGCCTGAAAGATTGTGGATCATTATGCCTAAACCGCTCGCTTTATTCCTCCTTGTGCACCTACAATACGGCAGCCAACATCCTTCGGTGGCTTCCAGAAACTATAGTTATTTGTCCGACTGAGCATCAGAGGGCTTTATGGCCTGCGACAGGGCGTGGGCACACTAGTCCTCTTGTGCAATCTAAGCAGTAGGTTGGGCAGCAAGGCTTTGTGTGGTCAACTAAGGTATGTGTCTTGATGCCAGGGAGGATTATGAGCATGGAATAGTGTGTTTTATTGTTGCAAAAGTGTTAGTGTTAATACTAAAAGGAGTGTGGGTTCACCGCTACTCTGTTTGGGTTTATTCTACCATCTCGTTTGACTGAAGGCTGTCACACGCCTTTCTCCAATCTTGTTTTTAGTGCCCTCTGTTGCTTGCCCTTCCTCGTAGATCCATCACAGAGCGGCGGCACTGGCCTGCAGCTCTCCATGGGGAATTCCTCAGGCCTGCAGTAATCAGGGAGGCTTCTTGGTAAAACTAACAGGAATGTACCACAAAAGGTGGGGCCAAGTGGGACCGATAGCTGAAGCTGAAGCTGAACACTGAACTACATTGTTCTGCAACCTTAACATTCCATTCCAGAACCTTTCCATCATTCCCTCCCTCTTGGTCTGTGTCAACCTCCATATCTCATGATAGACACCAGTGCTATGTGCTTTTCTCCTTTACATTAACTTCATGACTCTGCCCAAAGACAGAATTACTAATGAACTTCTCCAAAATTGAGAAATATCTCAATTATCTGAGTCACTGTATTGTTAAAGCATTATTACCTGCCTCTGCAAGAGTACCCATTACAGGAAAAGCATTGTTAAAATGCTAGGGTTTGCATACATTAGTAATGGAATCATTCTGAACAGGTCCTAGCATGCCAAGACTCCCGTGGACGTTTCTTTGCTTACAGAACACCTGAATGTCAAACAGCTAAGCTCTTTCTAGAATACAGAACCATGAAAAAAAAAAAAAAACACACAAGGAAAGGCAAGGAGAAATACTCTGAAGCAGGTTTTAAGCCAATGAAAAAAACTCCTGCCTTGAGCAAAAGCATTTGCTTAAGTCTGACAAAGAATGCTTGGGTTAAATAGGTAAGAACTACAACTGTAAAGAGAAAACTTGTCTCAATGCTTAGCACACTTCACTTGCAAATAGTGAACATATTTTTTTACAAAATAGAGTAATAAAATTGAAGTGTGGTGTATTCATGGACGAAATATGAAAATCTCTAAATAATGTGTATTTGAAATACATGTTTTTTTGTCTTTTGTGTTGTAATATGTTGTTTTGTTTTTATCTTCAACAAAGAAAAAAGATATATAGAGTACAAAATAGAAAGAGTTATTCAAATTTTTCTTATAGTCAACTTTAAAAAGCAATTCCATCCATTTTACTTGTACACAAGGCTTTGTGTATTGTACAACAGTAGATAATCTTGTTTCGGTCTAAAACAATAAAAGAAAATCAGACTTCATAGCTGGCAGTTGAGAAGAGATTAAATTATTCAAGACCAAAGGTCTTACCTCTGCATGTGTCGTTTACCACTTCATAGCCAGGGCTGCATTGGCACTTGCCCACAGGCACCACCCATTCTCCATCCGGAGTGCAGTAAATGAGTGGCTGGTCCACACTCACAGCATTTTCCACACAAGTCCCCACCACCTCCCGCAGTGTCTTTTTCTCGTCCTGAGGGACCGCGACTGTCTCAGGGAATGTTGCCAAGCTCTTCACTGTGGTGGGACATGTTTTGTAATAAACCCTTACAGAGAAGATAGCTACACACGCCCCAATGTCCTGGAAGGCCAAATAAAAGCCTTTGCGGGAAAGACTGTCCACCGACTTTGTCTCTATATTGATCCTCATATTTCCTAAATCAGAGACTTCATCTGGTGCAATAGTTGACACCTTGCGGAACTGGCCCTTGCGGAAGCTAGTACCGATGTCAGCATCGGCTTCAGAAGCGTATAGGTTGAAGGTTTCTTTGCAGGTAAGGGAGTCTGCACTGAAAGAATTGCAGTCCCGCACGAAAAAGTGAATCTCCACAAACACCCGTGTGGCGGAGGGGTGACGCTGAATGAAGGTGGTACGTAGCCAGTTGTCCTGCTCTCGGGCTTCCACATTGCAAACAAAGTAGTTATAGCGGAAGGTGCCATTAACTGGCTGCTGGCTTATCTCCCACTGCAAGCAGAAAAAAGGGAAGAGTCAACTAAGAAATTTTTCAAAACCAAGATTGCAGAGGAGTAATGGATGAGGGCAAAAATAACAAAAAAATGGCCTCAACATGGAATTTTAAGTACTACTGAGGACACTGGATCATTACCATCATTATCATCTTTTAGAAGAATAAATAGCATTTCATTTCACCTACACTAAATAGACTGATGAAACTTGGACTAACAAATTTTTCCAGAGGCAGTTTGTGGGATTTTTTTCCCCCTCCACATGTTGCCACTGTGCCATTAATTACAGGAGAGGTGGATTATTTTCACAGTGTGTGGCATCACAATAAAATGGTCCATACCATGAAAGTGCAGAACAAATGCTTGTATAAAAAGTTGCTCCCTTCATCAACACAATTCATAGATATAAATCTCCCTTATACTCTCTTCAAATGCCAGGCAGCTCATTAAGTGTGCAATTAAGCCTCTATAAGGCCTAACCTTGCTAACTGCTTGCCATGTAAAATCCTCCAAAAACCAGAGCATTTTCCAAACAATTGCATTTGTTCTAAATTTCTGTTCAAGAGTGCATGTAGAAAATTTGTTAATAAATACAAGACAAAACTTGTCTCAAAATATTTAGGTATGAGAACAATTTGAATATGAAAGATGACACATAAAGCATGGTGGCTAAAGGATATAGATATATAGATAGATAGATAGTTATAGTTAATACCTATAAGTCATTATATGGTGTAGGTTATCACAGGTGTTTCTTCATTAAGACAGTAATTTGCTTAAAAAAAAAAACAAAAAAAAACTTTTCTAATCTGATATGAATATTCCATGTCTTGTCTCAGATAAAATCTTTTCTTGACATATCTGGTACAACTCAAGCAGACCACATGCCCTGCCTTCTGAAGATCAGGTATAGAGACTAAATACATTACTGTGATTTTTTTTTTTTTTTTAAAGATGATTTTGTTCTATAGATTGTTGTTCCCGGATGCATACGCATTTCTTTTGATTTCTTGGAATAACTCGTACATAAAATGTTAATTAGAATCTACAAACCATGAGGAAGGAACTTTACCACTCAGATGTGCATGTATGACTTGACAGTACCCGTTTAGACGTAATATATGATCATGGTAGAAGTTTCCATGAGCATTTTGCTTCCTCAAATCTGTTAAAACTCACGTTTTAAAAGCGCCACATGTGCTTGAGTCTAAATGTTAATGACACCCTTATAGCTCTGTTCAACACAGGGCTTTAAAACCACAGCCAGTATGGAGCAGTAAAACTCCAGGCCTCTCTCAGGAGAAGTACAGACATGTCTGAGAAGGAGAGGAGCTATAGCTCAAAAACACACACAACCCAATGCTTAACACAGCCTGGAGAAACCCTAAAGGAATAACATTAAATCCGAATAAACATCTATTAGTGTTTTGCCTCACGTTAAGGTGGTATCATATTAAATCAGTGCTACTCACTCCGTTCTGGTCGGGCCATGTCAGCCAGCCCAACTCTCCTCCAGATTCCACCATGTCCAAAAGCACCTCTGGGTGAATAAAGAAGAAGAAAAACAGTGGAATAAAAAAGAAGATAAATCCACAGCAGGTAAAAGACAAATTTTAATATTAAAAGGTTAAATGTTAAAATGCTTTATTGGAAAATAAAGAAGAAAAAAACCCACAGTGGAATAAAAAAGAAGATAAATCCACAGCAGGTGACGGACAAATTTTAATATTAAAAGGTTAAATATTATAAATGTTTACTGTTTTATTATTATTATTATTATTATTATTATTATTATTATTACTATTATAACAACAACTTATCTATTTTGTAGAGATTTGTGTGCTGTGATTTCTTTTCTTTTCTTTTTTTTTTTTTAATTAAAATAAAACTTTTTTTCTCAGACAAATAACCAGTGTAGAAGTCCAGAAGTCGAACCCTGAATAAAACTGTTCAGACTTTAAACAGAAGGAACCGAGCGCACGCTTCTGACACCGAGCTCGATTCCAATTCAACTCGTTTTTTTCTTTAGTAAACTCGATTGTGTCAATTACGCTTCACGTCTTAGCTCTAATATTTTACAAGGAGAAAAGAGCCGAATGTGGCAAAGTGACTCCTAATCATGTGAATCAACCAACATTTACCCAGATTTCTTTTTTAAACCAATACAAAATGTTAACTTACTTTCTTTATTTTGAAGAGAAATAAATACGCAGTTCATAAATACATTGACAAAAAAAATTGGTTTTATCCACCGGTAATCCATTCTGTGTCCGGAGTCAGTGAATATCTGTGAGAAACTCCACGCGGAAACGAGCTGCTCTACCAGTTGCGCTTATCGGTCTCTCATTGAGAAACGCTCACAGAGAGCCACAAACTCCGCCCCTGGAATGTTAAGAACGTTTTTTTTATGGTAAATGGGGTGTGGCCCCGGGAAAGTTCCACGCCCACGATCTGTCAAATTTAAACTACCTGTAGCCTGTAATTTGCACCATTAGCCGCTGGCCAAGTTCAAGGAAGGTAGAACTGAACAAGAACTTTGCTTGAGATCTATCTAGTGCAAATGTTTTAGCATCCCCCAAAATTTCTGAGTGGAAAAAAAAACTCTATCTATCTATCTATCTATCTATCTATCTATCTATCTATCTATCTATCTATCTGTCTGTCTGTTTGTATGTCTGTCTGTATATCTGTCTATCTATCTATATCTATCTATCTATCTATCTATCTATCTATCTATCTATCTGTCTGTCTGTCTGTCTGTCTGTCTGTCTGTCTGTCTGTCTGTCTGTATATCTGTCTATCTATTTATCTATCTATCTATCTATCTATCTATCTATCTATCTATCTATCTATCTATCTATCTATCTGTCTGTCTGTCTGTCTGTATATCTATCTATCTATCTATCTATCTATCTATCTATCTATCTATCTATCTATCTATCTATCTATCTGTCTGTCTGTCTATCTATCTATCTATCTATCTATCTATCTATCTATCTATCTATCTATCTATCTATCTATCTATCTGTCTGTCTGTCTGTCTGTCTGTCTTTATATCTGTCTATCTATCTATCTATCTATCTATCTATCTATCTATCTATCTATCTATCTATCTATCTATCTATCTATCTATCTATCTATCTATCTATCTGTCTGTCTGTCTGTCTGTCTTTATATCTGTCTGTCTGTCTGTCTGTCTGTCTGTATATCTGTCTGTCTATCTATCTATCTATCTATCTATCTATCTATCTATCTATCTATCTATCTATCTATCTATCTATCTATCTATCTATCTTTCTGTCTATCTGTCTATCTGTCTGTCTGTCTACATAGGATTTTTCATCAAAGAAAAATGGGTAGGCGTGGGTCAGGGAACCAACTAATATCTCACCAGACAGAACAACCCAACAGATCACCTGTGGGAAATATTTTGAATATTTTTAAATTTATATAACAGCAACAATTTCTTTATTCTCTTTATTTTGTCATTAAGGTATGCAAGCATTCAAATGTATTTCCTATCTGTCTTATCTGAAAAAGTCTTTAAAATTCAGCATAAACAGCTGTTTTTTAATAAAACCGGTGAAGAAGGTTACAGACATTTTTGAAAAATCAATGTATCTCTCTCTGATTGCTGAATATAAACATCTAGTTTCACCATCTAATGAATAAGTTGCACTACTACTGTACACTACTCAGGAGGAGGCACAGGATGACAATGTGCTTGAGCTTTAACACAGCTGAAGTTGTGATAAAGGCTTCCCCTGGCAACTCTGAGGAATTTCAGAGTCAAGCTCCCTATGTTTTGAAACCCCCACTTTGCTGACTCCACGAGAGCCTCGTACACACTGAAAGGCATCAGCACACAATAGCCCCGGTGACAAGAGGGTTGGCAACTTTAAAGACGACAGGATCTTACAACAATCCTTTCATTTGTTTTTGCATCATTTTACACAGGAAGCAGCTCATACAGCTTGTACATTGCAGCCCAAAAGAACACAATGCAATTGATGATGAAACATCAAATAAGATTTGCAATTCTAACGAAGTATCAAATTCAATATTTTTATTCAACATAAATCTTAGGAAGTGTAATATAAGTAGGTACCCACAAGCAATCTGGGCCACACTATTTTGGGTTACAGCTTCGCGTGAACTGGATTCTTGCATAACAAATTGAAATCTTTTGTTTTCTTCCACACTTTGTTGAGACTCACCTTGGGGAAAAGATTTAGAATTATTGCTTCTGTCACAGGAGCACCGGTGTTTGTCAAAATGTCCATGGCTCACGCCTCCAGCCCCCAGGCTTAAGCCTATACAAAAACCCTTCACACCAGGCACTGCTCCTGAGGTTTCAGCGGTCCATTCAGCAAACAATGCCATGTCATGGACATCCCCGCCCCTCACTCCTCACTTTACTCACACCTCTTTTTCACACATACATATGAATACATTGACCAAGAGAGATTGAGAGAGCGAGAAAAAGAGTACTATTTCCCTGAGTACAAGTACCTGTGTAAGATACAAGTTAATAAAGGAACAATACAGTATTTTTTAGTTTTGTACCACTCCCTACCAGGCAGAAGGAAGGAAGGGCTGGTCAACTGGGAGAAAAGTTTCAGCCGTTGAATTGTAGTTTACAGAGATTTGCGCTTTATTAAGTATGTAACTGATGTAGTTTAGATTCTCCTACACATCTTTTTTTCCAACTTATCCACTCAGAGCATATAATAACAGAAAAATGTCAATGTAACTGATATGGAAAAGCAATAAGTGGGGCTTTGTGTGGTTTGTTGGGAGGGCTGCCAAGCACAGGTGCGAGTCAACTCAACAGCAGTGTGGCAAACAGCAGGCCCATTGTTAGCAACCCATCAACATATAACATATGTGGCTTATAGACGCAAGTGTGAGCTAATGTATATCACAGTGCATACGCTCTGGGGGTATATCATTGCTTCCTGTTCTGAATATGGAGGGACAGAATCTAAAAAAAAGCACTAAAACTGTATATAATGTTAATTTTGATGTTACGTTTTTATTTAAATAAAATTTTTAGCAAATTTAATAAAAAAAAATACATAAATAATAAAAAAAATCGGTTAAACATTGGTTAAAATTATTGCTATTGGCTCATTTGTTTTGTAAATGTGCTTTTCTGTTTATCACAATTGTAAAAGGTGGTTGTTTGAGTTATGGTAGGCTTCTTGGTTTAAAGTTTGGCTATTCTCCTCACTTCTCTCATTAACAATCAATTTTTGTACGTCGCTCTGGATAAGGGCATCTGCCTCAATGCCTTAAATGTAAATGTAAACAAGGCATTTGTGGGTTTCTTTTTTTTCCGTTGCACCATTCTATGGTTTAATGTGAACCTTAACACAATGACTTAACCTTTATCTGCTTGATTTTATGTAGATGATAATATGTTCAGTATAATATGTACAACTTGGAAAGACTGTCACAGAGGACCACCTACAGTGATGAAGACTTGTCTGTGCTTAGTCTTGTGACAGATTTTATTAAAGAACCACCACCAAGTCTAATCCACATGGAGTGAAGGCAGTTGCTACATGTCATTATAAATGAGCTGACGAAAGAGAAGAAACAGAACAATAGCAGATCAAACCACATCTCTGAACTTTGAAACTCTGAATTGCACAGCAAAGTGCATAAGTTGAGGTTTCTATTATATTTCAACTGGCTGGCCAACGCCACTGTGTGTCTGATAATTCCTCATGTACTGGGAATAAGTTGTTAGTAATGTGTGCACATGGCCTTGGCCCCTTTAAATTGATGTGGTGTTCTAGCGTCTGGGCCAAGCTTCAGGATAAATTCTACAATGTGTGGTTGCACATGAATGTAGCCATGGGGTTGGGGGTGTTGCCATCGTTATCCATACTCTAAAATTACAGAGTAACCTTGTGGTTGGTAGTAAGAACCCTAAAGTGGCATTCCTTTGGCCTTTTGCATCCGCAGACTATTTTTCTTATGCATTTCCCCATTTAAAATAATGCTGTCTTTATCTAACTGGTGATTTTGGTGTATGTGGATGGAGAAAGGTCCTTTAAATTGTTATTTTCATTATTTATCAGCAATTTGTTGTGAGAACAGCACTTCCAATGTTACCGAGGTTTATATATTTAGCCTACAGTAATATTTGCATTCATAAGGACAGGGAATGTGAGCAGAAACTAAGATCACAATTATCATTAAAAAGTAATCATGCCCACATTTTATTCACTCCTTTATAATCCATGACACAAATATAGATCCTGGTATAAAGTTGAGACATGAATGAACAAAAGGGAGAGTTAATCATTTAATTTCACCTGGCAAAAATATATTTAAAAAAAATCTACATCTACACAATTAAATAGAAAGTTATATATTTAAATTTTCAAATTAAAAAAATTATATTATAATTATATTAACACTAATATTATAGTGTGTTAAAATATGACATTTTTTTAAAATAAAAATAAATAAATATGGACGCATATACTATACTCATACGCTAGAATAATATATAATTAAACATTAAAATGTTTCCACACTAAATGTGTTTTGACCTTTATGTATTATGTATGAATATTTATTTGTAATGAGTAAATGAAAGGACTTGAAATGAAACTAAAAAAGTATAGTTTGTTATTTTCCAATACTTGGTAATAGCAAATATTTGGTAAGAGCTATCACAGAGTGTATCACATTGACTTATTCTACTATGTTAAAAGTGCATTTCAAGAGTAACTCTGCTGTAGTCAATGCTTACAAATTCCATAACAT
Source organism: Tachysurus fulvidraco (assembly GCF_022655615.1). Classification (NCBI taxonomy): domain Eukaryota; kingdom Metazoa; phylum Chordata; class Actinopteri; order Siluriformes; family Bagridae; genus Tachysurus; species Tachysurus fulvidraco. Next base: position 14,451,341 of record NC_062540.1, read on the forward strand.
GCTGTCATCCAGCAGACAGACTAGCAGCCTTTTCCCCTCTGGTTTTAGACCTTTGTTCAATTGTGTTCGATACAGTACATGTATTTCCTGTTGTCATTATCACTGTGAGCAAGACACAAACAAAAGAGCTGATGTCATTATCCAGGATTGACAGGTTTCAGCAAAAGTTGCAGCCCAAGTACAAAAGAGTTGAATGTAGCCCCAAAAGCTTGGGCACCAAAATTGCTTAAATAAGGTCATTGTGGTGTTTACAGATATACAAACATGATCCAAACAATAAACCCCTTTCCCTCTCCCAATCTTAGCAAAATCTTTTGTACACCATAGACATATACTGTATAGGGATACTGCATTTATGCATTGAAAGCGCTTGTTGTGGGAGTGTATTTTGTAATGATTTTCAGGTCATTTGTACTTTGATTACAGTTACTTAACTGTTTTTATATCATTAGTACTTTAATTACATATTAAGGGGTTTGAAAACACCTCACTTGTGTGAACATAATGATAAGATGTACATCCAAATACATTCAGGATGGTCGTTTGATTTGATTGAGTTATTAATGATTAGCTGCGAGGCAATTCTTGAACTCAAAATGTTGTATGATCGTACCTAATGGAGCATACTGCATTTTCCATTTCTGAATCGCTGAATCAATGCTCTATTCAAACTGGAAGCTTTTATCACAACATTCCAGTCCTCTGAAATGAAACATACCCATATACCACCGGTTCAAGGCTCACTTAACACAGAAAGGGATGTTCAGGATGCTCAGCGGAAAACAATGACCTCATCCTTGAAGCATTCTTCTTTCAACAAATGCAAATTTATGGGCAAGTTCTTTAAATCTTGAACTGAAAACTTAGAGCTAAACTGTTTGTCGACTTGATTTGAGTGAAAAGAATGACTCATACTGTTTGTCTTGCAGTTATTAAGATGGCATATATTACTTTTGGGATTACTAGAACCATAATAATGTGAAACGTGTTGAATAGCCAGCTGTTGATTCAGTGCATTATGATCCACCCAACTTTGACTCTGTTCAGTCATGCATCATATCAGATGAACTTGGCAGAAGGATGGGAGGGAAAGAGAGTGGGCTGTGTGTCTGCATATAATGTGCATTTTTGTGATTCCATGTGTGCCTGTGCCTGTGCATTCTGGCCTCTATGTAAGAGCACACTTACATGTCTTTGTACATAAGACTGTGTGTTTACATACACATGAGTAGATTTCATTGCCTGGACTGTGTTTGTTATTTAGAAAGTAAACCACTATGAAACACCTGTCTACATATACAGAACTCCAGGAGTCTTGCAATGGCTTGCTGAGTTTACGTGACAGGCACGTCAGGCATGTCATCCCCCCTCACAGCTGAGTAACCCTTGCTTCCTCTTTTAACTTGCCAAGGAGGGGTTCAATACCCAGTGCAGGTGGGGGACAGCTGTTTAAAGTGCAGGATTGAGATTGGGGCAAAGCAAACAATCCATAACTGCACCATAAGGTCAGGAAGAAAGGGAAAGGCAGAGCCTTGATAAAAAGTGCTAAAGAACCATTTTAATAAATGTGATGAGAACAATTAAAAAACAATTAGATACGGTTTTTAGTCAAGCATCAACAGCAACCACCATTTCTCTGTATTGCAGTGTAATGTCTTACAGTGTCAGTGTCTGTGTCTGGTTGAATTTGGAATCTGTTTAAACAGTGTACTAAACCATTTTCTGATAATCACCTATGTAATTTGACAAGTAATTTTTGTGTCAAAAACAAAGGTTGCAAATCATCTGTCCTGGTTTGCTGACAGTTTCTACATGTTACACAGAGCTGTGAATCTCTGGCCCATCATTTTCTCAAGGGGGATGGGAAATAAGTGTGAGAACAGCTCTGTTTCTCTCATCATGACTCCAAAATGATTCCCCAGGTGACAACAACTCATTTCTGAATGGCTAGTTATATAGAGGAATTTGTAGATACCGCCACACACACACACACACACACACACACACACACACACACACACACACACACACACACACACACACACACACACACACACACACACACACACACACACACACACACACACACACATTCACATACACATCTAATATATACAGCTATGCATTTGTATCACATTTTATATGACTTATATGAGGAATAACAAAAAATCAGGGAAGTATCAGGCTGCAATAGAACAATTTTAAACTATATGGCATTGTTTGAAAAGAGGACATGAACAAGGTTGGACACATTTAATAAAGGTAAAGTGTATGCATTCAGGTTATTACAGAATATTTATATTACATTCAGTAAAAGACTCACCAGACAAAGTAGACTTCTATTAACAAAAACATTTATTTTATAACATTTTGTCCTCTTCCTCTTCACTGTGTCCCGAGACTACGCAAAGTTTTGCCTTCAACTGTATAGTCCACAGGTCAAATGAAAATATGTGTAATTGTAAGAAAACCGAAAATACATATAAAAAAATATAAAATAATAATAATAATTTTATATATATATATATATATATATATATATATATATATATATATATATATATATATATATATATATATATATATATATATATGTTCATATGGACATTTGCCTTACATACCACCAAATTTAATGATATTTTTTCCTTGATCACATTACCTACAGATCATTTTGCCATGAGCATGGGTGCTGCTTACCTATTTTAGTCTACTTTAAGTAAGCTTATAACCGTATACCTGTCTTATGTTGTTGGTATTACTTAATAAAGCTCCCAAAACTGGTAAAGGAACTCATTCACCTTCCTAAAACAGGCTTCGGGAAGTCCCAGGATTAAATAAAAATCTTAAGCTGTTGCAGTGGAAAACGTTCTGTGGTAAGAGACTGTGAGAGCAGGCGAATAAAACACTAAACAGGTGTCCCCTACTTAAGTAAGTCCTGTGGTTGAAGCTGGCAGTGATTGTGCAACAAATCAGTACATGTGACAGCTGTGCCTGGGAGGATCCGCCATAGCAAAAGTAAACTTCGGTTCTTCCATCTTACCATGCCTCAACATGCCCAACACCACAGATTCTACCTGAACCACAGTTATGTTTTAAAAGGGTGTGAGAGATGGGGAGCAGTCTAAAATGACTTAAGCAATGCAAGATTTTTCTTTGTACCGTTCTTCATGACCACACATGTCTATGACTACACATTAGCTCACAATTCATTCCTTATAATTATGATGAATTAAAATCTGTTTCTTTGTGGTATTTGAAATGTCATTTATTAATACAGTATGACAATGACGATGTTGGATCAGAAAATCTCTTTAGATAGAAATTCTTCAAAGAAATTCTTGATGAGCATGAGCAAATGAGCATATCTCTTCATTATGTCATGTATACTATACATGTAAAGCAAATATAAACCATTGTAAGCATAAAAATACCTTAGTAAAGAAGAAAAAACAAGTCAGAAGTAAAGTATCATTAGTGGTTGGTGATGTTAATTCGTGGTTTGTGAAGCAAATAACACAAATTCCTGTTTTTTTAGTAAGGATGCAAGCCTCGCACTTGTAACGTTCAAATCCGATGGACTACAAATAGATTTAAAGCTTAAAAACTCTCCACAAATGGATAAAGAAACTTTGAATAGATAAATTAAAGTCTGTTGTCAATCCTAGAAAGGCCTGTGATTCCTGATTGGTGAGGTTTTAACTGACAATTTTGTTAGCTCATCTTCAAAGAATTTCTTTATAGATTCTTCCAACATACAGAAGCCAATAACTGTCTTGATCCAGTGTGTGAAATCTTTCTTGATCTGTAATTCTGAAAATAGCAAAATATCCAAAATTCATATACAAATTCTCTCTAGAGAATGGGCTTGCTGACACTCCCAAAAGAGAGAGATTTAGTATTATTTTTTTTTTTGCATTATATAACCAAAATGCAGCATAGTATCATGCTGTTTTCTTTTGATCTTTCTTTCTTTCATTTCTCTATTGCACACCACATTCGACCATTATGGTGTTTTAGCATTCTTCAGAGTTGTTATCAAAAGGGAATAAAACGTATCCATAAACTTAGAGTAGAGTCTTAATGTCATAAAACATCTGAAATTCCTAGCCTTGTTTTACATTAAGTCTCATTGCAGTGTTCCCAAATGTGGGGCTTTCATTCCCAAGCCCTGCTTCAACTCATAGATCACAGAGTAATCCAAATTCAGCACCAGAGTCTTAAACCCCAGATTACAAGGAAGTGCCGTCATCTGTCAAAACCACAAAACACAGCTAGCAGACCATCTTTTGCTGTAGAAATTCAATCAACCCCCAGCTTCTGCTAATTCCTTTTGAATTTGTGCCAGTATGGGCCTGTTATGGCAAAACAAACCTGAGGAAAACATTAATGTGGTGAGATACAATGATGAGCAGATCTCTTTGTCACAGATATTTGTGGATTGTTTCATTCAAGAGCAGAGGAGATGATGTAAGTGTAATGTAACATGAATAGCTTAATTGACTAGAAAGACTTGTTCTCTTGTTCTGAGCTATTGCTGAACTTTTTTGGGTAACAGAGCACAAAAATCTAAAACATTGTCAGTCGTATGTATTAACGTATTTGACTGAGACTGAAACACACTATTGGCAGTATGGCCTGTTGACATGGTGAGATATATCCAGAGATAGATATCCAAGATTTAATTATACCACAGCACTTTTGAAGTCTTAAATTTGATTGGTTTAAAGGTGTTGACTATTTTTTATACCCTAAACTTTGACAGAAGTCCTGATCTACTAAGCAAGTCACAGGTATATTAATGTGGTTATACTGTAAATGTGCGAATACATTACCATTCTGATAGTAATAGTTCATTCACAGTGACATACCACTTTTTCTTTTCCACTACAAACACTGATACTGAACACTTGAGTATGAGCCGATACCAAGACCCATTCAATTGTTTTCTTTAAAAACAAATTCATTGAAGCACTTCACTATAAATCCCAAAAATCACCTACGGTGTCATTTTTTTACACTTTATTTTTGTATTTTTACCTCCAACTAAATTAAAATAATATCATTCTTAAATAAGAACAGTTTTTAATCTTTAGATCTTCCCAACATGTATTATTGCTTTCTTTATGGATAGAGCAATAGTCAAATACTTAACAACATTTATAATCTCTGTTTATGTAAAGGGGGCAAATCTGTTCACATATAATATAAACTTTATAAATCACTGATTATTTTTAAGATTCGACTGAATTTCTGTCAGTTTTATGTTTCTAGCCTTTACTTATTACTGGTATATTTTATGCATAGTATACTTGTATCTAGGAACGAAAAAATAAAAGGAACCGCTTGGAAAAGGCAGTCAACATATAAATGAATAATTTCATCCGAGTGTAACGATCATAGCCATGTTACTGAATGTGCTGAAATATAAATTAAAGATGGGGGATTACATTGTGTTTTCTGAAAATCAAATTAGAATGTATTGCCTGACTGAACATGTCTAATAGATCATGAAGAGATGCCAATTCCAAGCACATGACTTCAAAGCATCATAAATAAGCTTTTCAAGTCTCAAAAATATATTTATTTAAAAGCATTTTTCTATAGCTGTTTTGCCGGCAAAAAAAAATTACTGTTATTTTGTAAAATTCCATTCCTGCATTGAACCTTCTTTATCTGTGTACATCTACCTGTATCCCTATATCTGTGGGTACATGTGGTTTAAGTAGAAAGGAAATGTAAGCTATGACCCAGAATGTTATCTTGTTAGTGTGATTTAGGAAGTGTGAGAAGCTCCAGTATCAGTAACAAATCCTCTGTCACTTAAGGTCTGGGATGGGGGTTGGGGGGTCTCTCACCCATGACCCTCTCTTTACCTTATTTTAATGAGGTTAACTCTGAGGCTGACCAGAACTGGCCCACACCTCTTTCTTATCTTGAGCTTTTTTGAGACAAGACTGGTAAGATCCAACAATTTTTACACTTGCTTAGAGAATGTAAGTGTTAGGCGAAGTGAGGGAGGCGGAAGCCGAGGCACCAGCAAAACAGAGTTTAATGAAAGAATACGCAGAGTATACACACTGGAAACAGTAAACAATAACGGACGCTGGAATGGAGCAAATGTCGTGCTTATATAGGCCAGTGAAATGAGGAGCAGGTGTGGTAATCAGTACGCTGGTGATGCGCTCCGCGCAGGCAGGGCGTGCACAGGAGAAGAAGCTGGGTGCTCCCTGACAGTAAGGCTGAAATGTGGGGGCCACAAATTCTGTGAATTTGTAACCTCTGGCTGGATTTACCCACTGTATAAAATTTTAGAATATTCCTCTGTGTGTGTGTGTGTGTGTGTGTGTGTGTGTGTGTGTGTGTGTGTGTGTGTGTGTGTGTGTGTGTGTGTGTGTGTGTGTGTGTGTGTGTGTGTGTGTGTGTGTGTGTGAACACTCTTCATTCTCATGCTTAAATACTATCTGTGAGATTAAGAAGCTTCTCTTACTATCTCTCTTAGCATGCTCTAAATCCTTTTTAATGTCAGCATCCCACCACAACAAATTTATCAGCTCTTATGACCATGTACTTTATCTTTTTAAATGTGAGTGACACGGGTTTGCAATGAATAACACAAATTCCCTTCATTCCTGAGTATGGAAAATGCAGACAAAAACGCATTGTTGAGGTGTTGGATGTGCCAGAAATGCTGCCCAAAAGAGGAGTCTTATCAGAGAAAGAAAAGTCAACCCTGTATTTTTGGAATTCTTTCCATTTTCTTTTCTTTTCAATTTGGTCTCTTGGAACGTAAGCAGTATGGCTGTCGCCTATGCAATTATGGAAAAGTAGAAAAATAGTCAGCACAAACATAAGGTTTACAGAGTCACTAGTCTTAGGCTTTGACTCTACACCCCCCACCCCCCAACACACACACAAGGAAAAAACATTGTGTTAGAGATTATTAAAAATAATGCCTTATCTGTTTCTTTTCTCTTTTTTTTATTACTTTCTTTCTACAGTTTTAGTCATTTTCCCTCCTTATCACTTTTACTACATGCAACTTTCACTTCCCTTTACTAAAATTACCAGGTCACATGGTTAGTAATTAAATGCCAGCTATACACCTTCTGATTGACTTTTAAACTTGAAATTACTTACCAAATTATAGAGCGTGTCTGCAGTGCTCCTTTAATTTTACAAAGTACAAAGATGTACAAGGAAGAATTACTAGAATTACGGTTTTGTGTTAGGGATAAATATTTGATTTCACATCATTTACAGTTAAGTGTGTCAACAGTTATCATTATGGAATCCTTAGATGTGTAACAATATATTTTTTCAAATAAAACAACTGTTAAAATGCTGTCTTCTTTCCGTTATAATAAGTAATAAGCATCATATCATTTTAATACAACGATTCCATATAACATCTATTTATTCTATAACAAATTAGTTACCAAACTGCAGTCAGAGTTTATTACTTACAGTTCCATGGGAGGTACTTAGTACCATAGTTACCTTTGCTTGGCCCTATAATAAAAGAGAGGGAGGACAGGACATAGAGCTGCTTCTAAGGATTTTCCTCTCTCTCTTCAATCTTTCCACATTTGCTTGCACCCACTGTCTGTTGCTTTTCTAGGAGTGGAGTGTCAATTAAAATTCCTGGCCTTGGCCTGTCAAGACAATGTAAATCCTCTGTGCTTCACCTCTTTTCTCCAGTAACATTAAACTCTTCCTGGTTAAAAAATGAGGTGGGCAGACAGAATGGTGTGTTTGCAACTTTTAAAGTTATTAGAAGCCATATTCACACCCAACTAAACTGAAAATTAACCCAAAAACGCCTTTATTTAAATGTAAGAAAATACCTTAGGTAAAGTCTGTAGAAACCATGAAGTAAGCTTAAGAGAAAACCACAGTTCTGGATTTAGACAGTCTTCCTGACAGATATACACTTTGGTGGGTTTGGGGATAAAACTTGATGATCTGCGAGAAGAGGCCCTTTTGTCTATGATGCATCTCCCCATATACCGTATCCACAAATCTACTCTTTAGAGAATCCGGCTTCATGCACCGTTCACTACCAGCACTGTCCATGAGGATTCCATTTCCCTACCTTCTCTATGGAATGTCTGACAAATATCACAAACAACATACCGGTCACCCATCGCAAGATTCTTCTCACAAGTGCACAGAAACAAACATGTTTCAAAAAATCAGCATCAATGGGTTTCCAGTTGTTTCGTTCATTTACTTTTATGGCTAAGACATGACGAATAACCACATAAATACATACTAGTCTAGATATTTAACTGTGCATAGACACGCACATTTTTTCCCCTTTGAATAGTAACAAAAGGGAAAATATCAGTGTCTGCTAAAGTAGTGCCCTTAAACACAGCCAATAGGGTGCTAATTGCATTGGGCAAAATAAGAGCTGTATTTTCTTCCATGTCCTAATGTGGAAAAAGAGCAGTTGTGGATGCATAATTTGATTTTATTAGTTCTCTCTATATTACCCACAAGACACATATTTACCATTTGATCAGCTGTGCAGCACTTTAGGTAAATATTTTAACCTCACATACTATGGAATTATTCACACAAATGACAGGCAAAAAAAGCAATATCTCACTCACATCTACAGAGATCTACAACTGTTAAACCAGTTGCTGGTTGCATAGCTGGCCGGTAACACTAAGAGCAGTGTAAGCGTTCTGTCTGGTGGACTAAGCTGCATGCTGAATTCCTAACTATGCCATTAAGAAATGACATATGGATATTCATGAGCAGCTGCTACATTTGGATATTGCTTATGCTATGTTTGCTTTGGGCAAATATAATAATAATAGCATTGTTTCGTGTCACACAATATGCATTTAATAAAAAATATCACCATCCAGTATAGCTGTCCTGTAGTTTACAATATATTAGGGAAAAAAATATGAATTTTAGTGACAATTATTCATATACTTCATAAATGTATGCAGTATATGCTTTTATAGTGAGAAATGTATACAGTATATTGACTATATACTGTATGACAATGTAGTATATTTATTTATGATGATGACATCCTTTTTTTTTTTTTTACTCAATTTAATCAACCAGAGGTTGCTTTATAGTAGATGTAATTGGAACATTAATTTATGTCAGAAAGAATACATCAGAAAAAATTTAAGCATATTGTAGTAGTTACTGTTCCTGATATTTATATACTGAAGTACAGTACATGCTCATTCACTGTGAAATGGTGGCATTATTTTAAATAACAATTAAACATCCTATACCATTAAAGAACATTTCTCAGACCTAGCACTTTTGTCTCTTTAAGCCCATGAAGCTGCTAAACTTGTCATGCCAATTTGTAGAGTGTAAAGGCAACAGGAATGCAGAGGTGTTTCTTTTGCAAAATTCACATCTAAGGAAATTTAGGAAAGGAAAGACTTTGGTGCCAATAAAACACCACATGGCACGCTACTGTAACATTCTGCATCGTCCACTTTCCAGAAATAACCATGCTGATTCTGCAGCAAATACTGTCTATTTTTATGTACCACAAATGCACATAGATATAGTGCGTGTAAGCAATAAAATATAATGGGAAATGTGGTTATATGAAAGTAATCCAGAACATGTTGGTATTGCTATGATGATGCAGTGATGTAATGAAGGATACTGTTGTGAAAATGTGAAAAACCTTAGTAAAAATAATTAAGGTATTATTCTTTACAATACTATAACCAATCACTCTCTCATTTTCTACCGCTTATCCGAACTTCTCGGGTCACGGGGAGCCTGTGCCTCAGGCGTCATCGGGCATCGAGGCAGGATACACCCTGGACGGAGTGCCAACCCATCACAGGACACACACACTCTCATTCACTCACGCAATCAAACACTACGGACAATTTTCCAGAGATGCCAATCAACCTATCATGCATGTCTTTGGAGGAAACCGGAGTACCCGGAGGAAACCCCCGAGGCACGGGGAGAACATGCAAACTGCGCACACACAAGGCGGAGGCGGGAATCGAACCCCGGCCCTGGAGGTGTGAGGCGAACGTGCTACCCACTAAGCCACCGTGCCCCCCATTCTATAACCAAAGTACAGTATTAAGCCTTGCAAAATATTACAATTGGTGTTATAGGACATATGTAGGCGATGTTGTAGGCTGGATGTAAACAAGAAAAGATGTTTATTGTAATCATAAACTTAGTAAAAGTAACCAGACTCAGTGCTGTCAGGCCTAGTTAGTCTGAGCTCTCTGATCAACAATGTGTGAGGAAGTGAAAATCAAGAGTTCAGCTGAAACAGGCCTCATGAAGGGAGTAGGGCGAGACAGCTGTAACAGGCGACCAGATGGACAGACCTGCTGAAACTGTATGTATATATATATGTATGAAAAAGTGACGAAAGTGACGTGACATACGGCTAAGTACGGTGACCCATACTCAGAATTCGTTCTCTGCATTTGACCCATCCAAAGTGCACACACACAGCAGTGAACACACACACCGTGAACACACACCCGGAGCAGTGGGCAGCCATTTATGCTGCGGTGCCTGGGGAGCAGTTGGGGGGTTCGGTGCCTTGCTCAAGGGCACCACAGTCGTGGCCGGCCCGAGACTCAAACCCACAACCTTAGGATTACGAGTCAGACTCTCTAACCATTAGGCCACGACTTGCCCCATATGTATGCGTATATAGGCATACAATCAGTGGAAATCATATACAGACAAAATATAGAAAAAGATAGAGGAAAACTCACTCATTGTAACTGTAAAGGGAGATTGGTCCATGAGTGTCTTCTGTGTGATACGTGACAGGGAAGAGTACAAGAAGTTCTCTGGAGCACATTTTTAACAACAGTTTTGACAACGCAGCATATTTTTAAATAATAAGGCAGAAGTACGGGGGGAACAACAACAGAAAAAAACAAAAGGCCAGACTTGATTTTTGGTAAAAGGCATGCTTGTTTTCGGGGAAATGACGGGGGTCACAGGGTGATTCTGTAGAGTCAGGGAAAAAACCCAGACAGGTCAGGTGGATTGACGTAAGAAGGTATAGAAGCACCTAGAGGTGCCAGGGTATATATTGAGGAGATTTCCTTTGGAGGGGGCTCTTGCTCTTGCTTGCTTTTTTGTGTTTGAACTTTTTTGGGTGGCATGGGTTCTTTTGGGTTTTTGTTTGATTACTTTTGACTTAGAAATTTTTCCTTGAGCTCAATGGAATTGTTGGCTGATTGGTGGCAATAAAGACGTTTGCTCATTCTCATCCAGGTTTGGAAAGTCTTCTCATTGTTTAATTCTCAAATTGTTTAATAGTTAATGTAAATAGTTAATTTTATAGTAAATACTTAAATAGTTAATTTAAATAGTATTCAATATTCAATATTCGGCTAAAAGTCTAAAAGGGCGATTCACCCTGCGATGTGTCCACTCGGAGGCGGGCTCTGAGTTCTGAAAATACATCTTATCGTCAAACCCATATGAGGATCTTCCCAAACGTTTGTTCAGAGTTGGACACACACAATTGTACAGAATATCTTCTGTGCTGTAGCATTACAACTGTAACTGAATCCCCACAGCCACACTCCAAAATTTAGTGGAAAGTCTTCTCAGAAGAGTGGAAGTTATTGTAAGAGAAACGGAGGACCAAATCTGAAATGGGATCTTCAATAATCACATATGCATGTGGTGGTCAGGTGTCAAACAAACCTTTGGTCGTTTCCTCACCAGTCACTCCAATCAAAAGACAAAAAATCCAAGCTTGTCATTTTTCAGATAAATCACAAAGCCTTTTACATTTACATTTACATTTACATTTCTGTCACAAAGCACAAAGGCCTCTTTCCTAAAGACGGTTCCATGTAGGAAAATGTCAACATATCAATGATTATAATATTTTCTTATTTATATAAGACACCATTATTTATTTATTTATTTATTTATTATTAGTCTTTTATTATGCATTTTCTGATACAATATATTAGCACAAGCACCTTAACTAAAAACTAAAGTTAAGTATGGCACCCAGAACTATATACAGAGATGCTGTTATAGAAAATTAATGTACACATTCTGACCAAATTTTAGAATCCACCAACACAGTCAATGTGAGATAGTTTACAAATAGTGTGATAGCCAAAGTGGTTAGGGTTACTGTCTGTTAGGGTAGTTGAGGTTGTTGCATATTCACAGATCTGAGTTCTTTAGGAGGAGATTTGTATAAGACTGCCATCAAGTGGCTGTTGTTAGCAGCAAAAACCAGTTATTTTCCACAATGTACCAGAACAACAGAACAGAAAGGGAAAAACCAAGGTAAAAGATCTTGGCAAGGAACAACACAAAGATGTATTACAACATACCTCAGAGCCTCTTCGGTGAAACTTTGGGTATAAGAATTAATGTAGGAACTGGAGCAATAGCAGGAGGAAAGTAGACATGGTTGCTACAGGAGGAAGAAATACATCCTTGGTGTGTCACCAGGTAGGAAGAAGCATAGCCCAACTTTGGAGTTGGGGGTCAGAGCACAGGGACAGCTATGATACAGCACCCCTGGAGCAGGGAGGGTTAAGGGCCTTGCTTAAGGGCCCAACAGCCACAGCTTGGCAGTGCTGGGGCTTGAACCCTGATCCACCGATCAACAACATAAGCCTTAACCACTTGAGCCTCTCCTGCCCAAATATTGTTGCTGTTAAGGGGACAGCCATCTCCTGGCTCAGATTGAATTTGACTGATCATTATCAGTTTGTAGATCTAAATGGTGACTCTAGACATACTAAGGTTATCCTTAGTGTTCCACAAAGTTCTGTTTCAGGCCCACTACTTTTATCCTTGTATATGCTAGGCCTTGGTGCAAGTATTCCTAAACATGGTGTTAGCTTCCACTGTTCTGCTGTTGACACACAGCTATATGTTTCACATGTGTCAGAATAGAAACACCAGCTTATTAAGGTTTACCAATGTGCAAATTTAAACTCTGCTTAACTCTGACAAGGCAGAAGTGCTTGTACTAGGACCACATGCAGCCACAAATAAGCTTTCTGGTTACAGAGTAAGTATCTCTGGATGGTCTTTCTGTTTCCCCAAGTGCAGCAGTAAAAGACCTTGGTGTGAATATTGACTCTGTTCTCTCAGGAGAGTGTTTAGGACTTAGCCACAATCAGCATTGAAGTCCAGGCTTAAAACACATTTGTTTAGTCTAGCATTTTATAAATCGTTTTTCTTAGGTAAAGGAGCAGATCTGGAGGGTTCATGGGCATAGAGTGACCTTACCACGCTTGCAAGTAACTCAGGTTTGCTGTTGTGGAGTGGTTGGATGCTTTATGTCCCAGGAAGGCTCTCTCTCTCTCTTCTACCCAGGGTCACCCAAATGAGGATGGGATCCCTGCTGAGCCTGATTCCTTTCAAGTTTTCTTCCTCCTATCATCTAAGGGGGTTTTTCCTTGCCACCATTAACCCAGTCTTGCTCATTAGGGATAGATGTTTGAGATAAATAATTTATTTAATTTTTTTGAAATTAATTATTTGAAACTTTTTTCCTGTTTCTATGATTCTGTAAAGCTGCTTTGAGACATTGTCAATTGTTAAAAGTGCAATACAAATAAACTGAATTGAATTGAGTATGATTCAGAGTAATATGGGGACTACGGGAGGAGCTGAATTTCTTCATTCATGTGCTTTACAAGTAAAGCAGGATATTATTTCAACATCTGATGAAGAAGAGCCTGAATTGTATGGGATTATAAGTTTAAGCAGCTCAGATGTCAAAACAAACAGTTATAATTGACTTCTCTACAACAAATTTGTAAAATCACTATTTTGCATTGTCTAGACTCAAACTGCTATTCAAAGTCTGTTTAGTAAGCATCATATTTTCTCCTTATTTTTGGTTTTCTAATGTATCTGAATAACATTAGATTTCTTGCAACATACAATGGGTGCAAGCAAATGTGGAAAGATTAGAGGGGGAAAGGAAAATCCTGTCCTGATCTCTAAGGATCTGGAGCAAAAAATGCAGGTTCGGTTGGACAGATGAACATTAGAATTAGAACAAGACAAAGCAACGGTTTCTGGTTGTTAAATCCTACCCCATAATTATTATTATTGATATTAAATATTATTACTTCTTTAATCTACTACAGCCCCAGAAGCACTTTGCTTGCACAGAGTCATAAAAGTGCATTATCGCCACCATCTGGTGAGTTCACTATACACATAAGGACAAAATAAAGAAAACCCAAGACTATACTAATGTGTTGTCAGTTGTTTTGTCTATTCTCACACTTCAAACATTAATCCCTCACATCTTAAACTATTATTATTGGATAACAATAATCATGTCAATAAATGTCTGCTTTGAGAGACCATAAAAAATGGATCCCCAGTTTAACATATAACGAGATAGATTTATGTACTGACATTATCATTATATAATGAACACATATAATGAACCCCCCACCCCCCCAAACTTTAAGGCTTTAACAAAATATTAAGCAAACACTCAACACATGAAATAGTAGATAATGAATGACCATTTAATGATCTGAAAAAGTTTCCCAACAATGTTTTTTTTTAATGTCCTCACAGAGGAACAAAAACATACATGAACAACAAGGAGAAAAAAATTACAGGCAAAATTTTAAGAGCTGTTTGGGCATTTTAATTTTTTTTTTTTTTTAAATTTACATAGAAAAACTTTAAGTGCCTTCATTTTTCATGAGCCATCAATTTGCAGTTATAATGAATCTGCAACATGAGACACATGGTTTAAATTCTGCATCGCTTTACTCTTAGTTCTGTTTCTTCAAACTTTTGTTTTGTTTTACAAAACAAGATAACAACCCTGAAAAAATAGAAAAATAAAATCACAACATACATAGAATAAATGAGTATTTACATCTTGGCTCAGGGAGACAGGCAGCAGAAGAAAAGGCATGTGAGAACATATTTTTACATTTTTTTTTTGTTTGTTTGTTTGTTTGTTTGCTTTTTCTTAGCAAATAAATTTTTGACCATCTTCATGGCACAAGTGAACATTCAGAGGCATATCTGAGGTCAAACGTGATGCAAATTGATTAAAAAAATATGAATACACTTTAAGGAGTCACATATTTTAAAGTAAAAAAAATATATATATATAACAGAACATAACAGATAGAAGACTACAAATATATGAAATGAGTCAAAGTGAAAGCAGAACCATAAAAGATCCAGTGACAAATACAAAGTATTAAAAAATAAAATTTGTTTTTTTTTCCCTTTAAAAAATTTGGCACTGAACTGATTAAAAAAAAAAACAATGCAATTCGATACTGATGAAATTTAGTTTTACAGTCAATGGCAACTTTGAAAGTATTTAAATATTTATAATATGTACAGTCTCGCTTTCCAAATTACCTCAAGTTTTGAATAGAAAGAGAATAATGTACATACAATCCCCTATTGAGGCATTAAATGTAAACTCAACAACCCATATTTACTCTATCCCTTTAGGAAAAAAAGAGTGTAGACTGGGTGTTGTTTTTAAAAATGTCATGGAATTACTGACTGGAGTCTGGACAAAAGATGCAGTACATACAATTCTCAAATAAATTTCACAAAATGCCTTTCCCCCCCCCCCCCTCCAGCTTAATAGTTTTCATTTTCAATAACACATGGCTGGTGAAAGAAGCATGTCAAAGTAATATGCACCACATTAATATTCAAATCTGTACAAAGTCTTACATATTTGTTTTTTTTTGTTTGTTTGTTTTTATTTCCTTAACATAGTGCAATAATTGATCTCATCGATCTTCTTAAGAAGTTTAAAAAAAAAAAAATCTCACAATCATTATTTCAGCAAAATAAAAACCAACGTCCAATGTCCAATGTCTTTAAAAGAGTTTGTCTAGGTGTTGTAAAAAATCATAGATACACTTTCAAAATTTTCAAAAAAGCAGTTTAAACAATAAAATGATCAGAAAATTGATCTATAAAAGCTCCATTTATGACTGTGCTCACTTGACCTTGAGTTAAATGGATTGTATAATCACATAATGAATACAGGATTTGGTGAAAGAACAAAAAAAGAATGAAAGCATGAGTAAAGTCCACAGAGTAGAAAATCCACTGCGACATTGTCCAGAATGCTGTTTAGCTGGTGTTGGCACGATTGTTATTTAAGGAATGGGTTCCTTCTGGAAGGTCTTACACAGATGCAATAACAATCATGAGATGCGGTGAGATACTGGAAATGCTCTTGAGGAGATCTGGAGCGAGGTGAGACAAGTGGCTCTCAGAAAACTCACAAGGAGGAAATATTTGGACAACATAGGCTGGCTACAGGAGAAAAGAAAAAAAACAACTTTTTATTAGTCAAGAAGTATGAATTAGAATTGGATTTTTATAAACATTTGCTAGTGAAAACTGTAATGTTCTTTATTGTAAAAATTAGTGCTACAACAACTCCTAGCTAGCAATTTGAAGAAAAATATTTCTGAACAGTCCAATTTTAGATGTATGCAGGCAGCTCTTCAGCTGTGTTTACCTGATTGGAGCCTGGGTTGGGAACATTGATAATCCCAGCAGCTTGTTTTGCCTGCAGGTACGTGATAAAGCAGGTTTTGAGAGCATGAGTTTGAATGAGGACATCATCTTGGTCCAATCCACATGGTAATGCCAACAGGAGGCAGTAATCATCCTCAAGCTAGGAATGGAAACAGTAAATTATATTGTCAGACTACCCCATTTAACTTATATCCTAACTATCAAGGCCTTATATATTGCTTTATTTGGGTGCTGGAAGAGGGAAACCGCAAATATAAACAACTGGATTTTGATAACCTCTAAAATGTTTCCTCACAATAAATATTTACAGTGACTGCCTAAAACAAAGGTATGCATATGCTATTTCAAATATAACTACAGTTGTTAAAAGAGCTAAAGGTGCTTACCGTCATCCTCCTTGCAACTCCCTCAAGTTGCGAAGCTTCTAAACGCATTCTCTGGGCAATGCGAAGAGGGGGACCTCCTTCTGAAGGAGGCAGTGAACGGTGAGCCAGGACATTATTACCAGAAACAAAGTGTAACTGAACTGCAGCACTATCATTCTTGAGTGCCAGATGACCTTGCCATACAATAGGATACTTCTGCTCAAACAGAAAAAGACAGATAGCGACAGTTTAACTTAAATATCACAATTTGTTCTTAAGACATATATTCAACATCCACTGAACATTCTTTGATCATTTTAATTATTGCTAATAAAATAAACCCACCGTCAACAGTTGAACCATGTCAACCACTGACTGCCCAGCATTGTCAGGTTTTATATCAGGTCTTATATTGGGTGGTGCTGAAGGAAGTAATGAAACGAGCACTGATGAAAGACCCTGAGGTCCTTTCTGTAAAGAGCGAGATAGTTCCGATTTGGACGTAATAGAATTTGGAGAGGTGTAAGACGGAGATGTGTTCTCGCCCTGGATCCGATGTACGCGAGACATATCCAATGAGCCTGGAAGCCGAACATGCGGCATGCTCAGTGTCGTTTCCCTAAGTGGACCGCCAGATGCAATATGGGCAGCTTTAGATCTGTGTTCACCCTCCAGAGAACTCTGATAAGAAGAAGTATAGATGCAATTTTTAAAATGCATTGGTTTATTTTTCTTACTGAAATCTTAAGTTTATGAATGTAATCCTGTCATTTGTGAACACAGCAGAACATCTAAAACACTTTTTCTATTATTTAATTACACTATGATTACTCACCTGAGATGGTGCAATGCCATAATTAGCAATGTTAATCCCAATTACTGAGGAACCAGGTAATTGGGAATGAAAGCCATGCATTTCTCTATAAAATTCAGGCATGGAGCCAGGACTGCCAGGATGTATCCGCTGTACTCCTTGAGCAGAAATGACTGAGCCAGGAGTATGACCAATTACTCTACATTCCGAATGAGGAGAATGAGTAGACTGCGGCATTTTCACCTCCATTGCATTTGGTGAGTCTCTCAGCGTCAGTGGAGGATTCTTAACAGAGGGTGATTTTGAAGATGCTGAAGATAAATGGGGCGGTGATGACAATGACGGAGGCTCTGGCGTTTGAGCCTTGTGAGCTTCAAGAACACCTTGATGCTCTGTTAACTGTTTGGGCATAAGTACTCGTAGGTCCCTGTTGTAGTGATCCAGATGCAACCCTGTATGATGTATTGCTTTGTATTCTGGCTGCATTACCACAACATCTGAGTGTAACTGGGCCAAAGATGTCCTGCGTGTTCCGTGATGGAAGAGTCGTGCATCATTTTCATGTGCCCCACCCAGATCACCAGCACTTGCATGCTGTTTCAAAAGTCTCTCTCTCATTATTGCTGGTTGGGGAGTAGTGGACCTTTGTGGAGGACCAGATGTTGAGGAGGAGAGAGAATCTGAGCGTATTCCATAGTTAATTCCAGCTAGAGGAGGAGTATTCATTCTGACATTTCCTTGGGACAACTGACCAATTGTGACCGATTGTGTGGCATTGTGATTGTGCATAATGACAGACTGCTCAGAATGATGCACGTTTGTCCCATAGTTAGGCCCACTTGCCCCCAGGCCTACTGACGCACTAGGTGGACAAACTTTAGAGAATGGAGAGGCCAATGTCCTTGGACAGTGTAAGTCATGTTTTGGATGACAGACCAATCTATCATTAGGAGTATTTGGACTTGAAATGTGATTTCCTGGCAAAGGGGAGGGGTGTGGACTTAACACTGGGCTGTGATTGAAGGACTGTGATTGTTTAACATCAGCTTTCACTGAAACAGATTCTGCAGATGCTTTTTTAATATGGTGTTGCTGTAACATAGGTTGATTGTACCTCAAGACATGATGTCTGGGACTCAAGTGTTGGAATGTTTTCAAAGGAGCACCTTGTGAAGCAATATTAGGAGATGATTCAGGTTTGTCAGAAACGGGACCTTCCTTTTTTATGGACGAAATGACGTGCTGAGTACTGAACCCCTGGTTGCTTAAAATAGTACCTGTGTGTCCTTGAGCAGTGGACGTCTGGGGTGTTTTAGGAGTAGGTGGCTGAAGTTGTTCTTGTTTAATATGAGATTTTGAAACAGACTGCTGAAATTCAATGTCCACTGCACTGGCTGGGGGGATTTGGCTTATTTTAGCAACAATACGCTGGGGCCCTTCCGTCTTTTGCCCTGAATAACTCAGTACCATCACGCCCTCTGAGGTGTTTACTCTCAAACCAGGACCCGAGCCTGTGTTACTAGGCGTATTATCAGAAGACCGTCCATCATCTAAATTTGAGAGTCCATGGTACCTATTGCTGTCATTCATACCAAAACGATACTTGTGCTTGGGCTGAGATGGTCCAGTGCTGCGGTTGCTCAAAGATATATGAGGGGTGTTGTCAAAATCAAAGGGCATAGGAATTCGACTAATGACGGAGGTAGCAGTAGAAGAGATAACGGTGTTGCCCATTTTTTCCTTAAATATATTCAGGGATTCATGGTGTTGTGGGGGAGGTTGTTGTGGAAACACCATTTGAGGTGTAACTGGTGTTACAGGATTGGGCCTATCCTCAAGCACTGTGGGTTTTATAAAAGGAGAACTCTCATTCTCGGAGACTCTAGGGTCATTTATTGATGTTGTGAGCAGTGTGCTTGGCACAGAACTACTGTTTAAAGCAGATACATATTTTGGCTCCATTAGAATCTTCCTTAAAGTGCTAGAACTAGGATCAATATCTGAGGCTTTTGTGTCCGGGGGATTTGCAGTATTTGCGGAGTGACCCCCTAATACCACAGTGGATGCTGATGCAACTACAGCAACTTTGTGTATAGGAGGTTTCACATTTTCTTCTGTCCTGTTCACCCAGTCTGGGATTGTATGAGGTACTTTAGCTGAATGAGAGGGTGTTACATTTAGGCAGGTTGATGGTGGGGTAAGAGCAAGTGCTACTGTTTCTGACAATGTGTTTGGTGACCTTAAATATGAAGGACTTTTAGTTCCAGAATGGAAGGCTGATTCTTGAGGCTCAGGCTGGTCTATAGCAGGCTGTTCCGCCTCCTTTGGAGTGTTTAATGTTACCACTGATGCAACATCATGTTTACATGCAGCAGCCACAGTGACTACAGTAGCTGCTGCAGCTGAGGTGGCTGTTTTAGGATTGGTACTTTGCATGTCTTCAGGAATTGACTCAGGTAGTTTAACTGCCGTCAATTCGGCTTCCAGAACTACATGTGATATCGAGTCTGATTTTTTGTTGGCAGAAATCTTTCGACCTTTGTACTTCTTCGTTGTTTTAAGTCGAGGTCTTCCTCCCTTCTTTGGTACCTCTGATGATGGAAGTTTAGTAACAACTGTTGGTGGAGATAACTTTGTATAGGGAGTACTGCTTGACTCAAAATCCTTTACATTCTTTATTACCAAGTCTGTCTCTGGTTCTACGACTTCATTTGAAGTGGGCAAAACGAGTGTCTCTGATGGTGGAAGGAGTGATGTGTATGTTGGAGGAGTATGAAATCCGTCTGCATCAGCAGAAATATTCTCAGTGGTAATCGAATCAATTGCTGCAGCAAGCTCAGTTTCACTTGCAGGATTGGCAGGCTTTTCTACCTCAGGTTGCTCGGGCTCTGCTGCAACAGGTGTCGATACAACAGGAGGTTGACAAGATGGTTCCTTGTAGGATGGTGGTTGCTCAACTGCTAGATTAGAAATATTTTCCACTGCTCTCTCTAATTCCATCTGACGGGCAAGAAACACTGCCTCTGGCCCAGCAGGAGTCTCCACATCAGAGACAGCATCTTCCCTCTCATCTGAGCTAAGATCATCTACATCTTTCAAGTCTTTCACGGTTCTAGAATCCTCTTTAATAGATAAATCAGATTCAGTTTTCTTTGAAGGATCTTGACTGTGTTGACTACTCTCATCACCAGAATACAGTGCATCTTTAACTGCATCTTCACTAAGATCAATAACAAGGTTTTTAAGATTAACTGAATTATCAATAGGAACTGTTTTGGTATTGCGTGTCTCTCTTGGGAGTTTGACCTTCACGCTTTTTTCAGAAATCTGTGGTTTGTCCATCGGATCTGGTTCTGTCTTTTTAACCATTTTTTCCAGGGAGGTTGTCTCACTTTTCGCTTTAACTTGAGACTTTAAGCTTTCAGAGGTATCAACTTCTGATGGCTTGTCTGTTTTAGCTGGTTTTCTGCTCTGCCCAACTCTAACTATTGCTTGAACCTTTTGAGAGCGAGGTGAACGCCACCCCTCTGCAACTTTAGTAATTTCATCACTTTTTCCAGACTCTTTGATATTAGTATCATCAACTTCAGATGTATTTGTCTGCTCCCCCTTAGATAGAGTCACGCCATCCATTCTTTTGCGTGTTTTTGGTGGACGGCCTCTCCTCGTGTTGGCTGGTGGAGTACATACATCCTGCTGTACAGATTCTTTATCAGCACGTTTGCGCATGGAACGTGAAGGTTCAGCACAATCTTTGCCTTGTTGTTGTTGCACCTCATCCTCAATCGGTGTGGCATAGACGGAACGAACATTCCGACGCTGCCGTGTTCTGCCATTGGGCATAGATGGGTCAATGATTTGCTCCAAATCTGTTGTATAAACAGGTGATTTTGAAGAGTTTTTTGAGTCAGACATGATTTTTGGTGATGAAGTTCTTTTCAGCTTTTCTCTGTCAATCCGTTCACTCTTTCGTATTGTTGGTTTCTCGATGCTAGTTGGTTGAGTTGGCAGCATAGGTAATAATGCTGAAGGGTTTGCTTTTGTTTTTTTATTCTTAGTTTGTTTCCGTGCAGGCTGTGTTAGTTCAACCTCAGGTTCAGAGACCACTAATTGCATCTCCAGAGATGACTCCACATTCTGTTGAGAATTACAATCAATATATTCGGTTTTCTCTTCAGCCTGTTCTACCTTAAAAGGCAATTGTACCTCTGTTCCCTTAGCTGGAACTGGAGACAGACACTCAGCAGGATCGGACTCGGCCTCTAAATTACTGCTGCCTTCACCTGGTGTTGGAAGTTTTCCATCAGCATTCTGCTCCTTAGCGAAGGTGCTCACTACTATTCCTTTGTTCTCATACTTTTCTTCTTTAGGCTCCATTTTAGCGTCCATGTTTATCAGTGGTGGTGTGATTACTGCAAGAGTTGCTTTAATGTCATTCATGGTGCTAGTGAGTTGATCAGAGACTATTTGAGTTTCGTCAAATGTTTCATCTTTAATTGGCAACAAAGCTGACTCAGAACCAGGACAAGTCGGCTTATTCTGGTGCAATAATGTCTCTGTGGGACTAAGGAGAGATTCCGATAATGAAGGGCTTACTGATTTTGAACCAATCACAACATCAAGTTTTTTAGGGGACTGAACTTGTTCTTGATCTGGCACAGTCATTTTCTCTACTGACTCAGCTTCTGTGTTTGTTTCAGAAGAATGTTCAGAAGACTCTTGATCTTTTTTTTGCTGTAGCTCCAAAAATCGGTTATGAAACAACACTATCGGTTCCTGCACAAAGTCGGATTTGACGGTCTCTGCTTTTTCTACAGTGATTGTAGCCTTCTCTCTACTGATTCCAATCTCAGGATAACTGTCTTTGCATTCAAGACGGCGAAGACGTCTTGAGTCCTGCTCAAAGATAGAGCTGTGCATAAAACGAGAGGCAAATAGTTTCCCACTCTCTTGTTCTTCCCGCTTTGGATCTTCTTTTTGATCAAAAAGCTTTCCTTCGGAGTCAGACCGGATTTTCTTTTTTTTCATATACCAGGATGGAATGGGTCTAGGTGTGGGCTCAACTTTCTCCTTGTTTGTGCAATTTCGGAAGTTTGTAAACTGTGAGTCATAGCCAAGAAAGGACCAATTATCTTCCCTTGATGAAGATAGAGACTTAGCCCGCTCAAGCAAGGCTTTTGTGTCTGGTGTTATTGTCTTATCCAATGCAAATTCATAGAACCTTTTTTTCTCTAAGGATCCTGAGAGCTTAAGGTCCAAAATGTTTTCCTCACATTCTCTTTTGATGAAAGAGTCCATCTTTGGTGACAAATGTGTGTAGTCATCATAATCATCATCATCATCATCATCGTCACAATCATCATCACCATCAGTGTCTGACCGAACCTCTCCAGGCTCCAATTCATGAACAGGGCGCTTCCTGA
The DNA here is from genome assembly GCF_022655615.1 of Tachysurus fulvidraco. Lineage (NCBI taxonomy): Eukaryota > Metazoa > Chordata > Actinopteri > Siluriformes > Bagridae > Tachysurus > Tachysurus fulvidraco. The sequence goes on from NC_062540.1 coordinate 14,474,473, forward strand.
TGCTGTCACGTTTCACAATGGTGCTGGGAAAGCTCATTTCTTTCAGTGTGTCCTGTTTTGTTTTACTTTCCCAACACAGACCCTCTTTACCGACCAGTGATTTCTTGGCTTTGAATATCTCTATGTCTGTGACAGTGTTGTGATTATTGCATTTAAATCCATCCCAATGGGAGTTATTTTCTTGTTTGGGTATGTTTTTTGCTTTATCAGCATTCCCATGTAATAAGTCAGCAGGCAAATCCTCACCCATTAAGGCAGAAGTAACGTTCCTTTCAGAATCATCTTTTAGTTGCCAGGAACCCTGATTATTGCACTCTTTATTAGTGGCAAAATGGTAATCAAATGCCTCTGACCTCTTACGTTTTAGAGGCGGTGAAACATCAGAAAGATCCAGAGGGAGTTTCCTTGACACTTGATGATTAAAGTCTTGTACATCAGTGCTTTGTGTACTTTCAGTTTTACTTGTATTGTCGCAGTCTTGTAGCTGCTGGTAGAGACGACGACTTTGCTCCATTTGTTTTCTGCAGCTTTTTGAGTGATCCAGGTCAAAGGGCAACCTTTCTTCACTATTCAGTGCATCTATTTGCTGTAATGCAGAATGCTTTTTAAGGTCAATTAAGTGCTGTTCTGTTTTTAGGTTTCTGTCATCATTCACCTTAAGACTGGGACACTGCTGATCCTTTGCTCCCAAACCAAGCATCCTCTGGTCAAGATGGTTCATAGACTCGGTTTCTTCCTCTACCAGTTCCTTAAGTTGCAGGTCTAAATTGTTACCAAGATGTCTGCTCATTTCTGAGTCGGGCTCCTCACTTGTGGAGCTTATATAAACCAGACTCTCTTTCTTATCAATTCTGCTCTCTTGCTTCGGCGTCTCAAGTTGAGCAAATTTCTTGTCCTCATCCAGCCCCTTTGAGAAACGTATACTGCCCAGCCACTTCACTCCAAATCTTCCTTCATCTTCATCATGGGTTATTCTCCTCAGATGGTTAGATCTCGTTATTTCTTCCTCGAAACGCCTTTTTCGGGCAGCTAAGCGATCGGCATCAGAATTGCTTTTTTCAAATACAGACTCGGCTTTAAGGTATTTTCTGCATTTGTTTTTCGCTTCTTTGTCTAAAGTCTCTACTTGGCTGGACAAACATTTATCTTTTGGAATTTTCCCAGGTTTAAAAACCTCCCTACTTTGAATTTCTATACGATGCAGCATAGTTTTGTGATCAGCCAATAGTGGTGCATTTGGAGAACCGACATGATCACTGGCATCCTTTACTCTTTGTTTCTCAACAATGGCATGGTCAATAAACTTTCCTTCCTTTTCTTTGACACGTGTTAAATGAACAACACAAGGGGGAAGATCTAGCCTCCCTTTTCCAGATTCTTTTTCTTTGGCCTGTGTTTTGCCAGAATTACTTTGGGCTGTATCAGGGCTAATCTCCCTGTCAGGTTCAAGGTCTGTCTCAGATGATGGAATACTAGGAGATGAAAGTTTCAACTTCCTTAATCTATGCTTCTCAGTTCTGTCCTTTTCTACTTTTTCTTTACGTCCAGCACGCCTTTCTTTTTCTCCTCCACTACCACGGTCTGCATCAAAAAGTGGCCTTTCCTTCTCAAGTTTATCACTTTTACTGTACCGCTCCAAACGAATTCTGTCCGGCTTTTCAAAGCGTGGTGGAGAAATTGAACTGCAGCTGCCACTTCTCTCAGATGAGCGACTATAAATATGATGTTCGGAGTCATTAACTAGGCGTTCAGTTAGAACAGGGGAAGCAGTTGGGCTAGAAGGACGACGTGGATGAGTTGGGCTTTGATTGTGTTCAGCTGTCCGTCTGCTATGATCACGTTCTCTGTCTGTTTCAAAGCGTTCTCGGTCCCTATTGCGTTCTCGTTGCATGTAACTGTATTTTCTTATGTCTTGCTCATAAGGGTCTCGGTAGTCTCTGAATTCACAAGGTTCGTCATAATATCTTGGGTCATAGTAGTCAGTTGTGTAGGGATCCCATTCTGAGTAAAATTCTCGACTTCTGGCAGAATATTTGCGACGCAACTCTTCTGTGTAGGCTGGAGGTGTTCTTACATTTTCATAGCATGCCCGTTCAGTTGAGAATTCATGATAGAGCGGTCTCCGTTCATCTCTGTAAAAAAAGGAGGAAAAGTGTGCTGTTAAATGTTTTTCTAATAATAATAACGACCTAACATAAAAGTCAAATAAAAACGTTGTAATGGTTTTAATAAACCAAACAAGGTCACTAACCTACGATCAGAAAGAATATCATAAAAATCTCTGATGTCTTGTCCCGATGCCTGCATCGAACGATAAAAAGCCATCTGACTCTCATGGTTGGCAAAGTCAACCTAAAAGTATACACATATTGACGATTACTATATTGTCATAGATAATTGTTAATAAATATCGAAAAAAGAACACTAACAACACAAGAAAGAAGAACAATCAAATTAAATAAAAGTAAATTTTGTATATATATATATATATATATATATATATAAAGCAAATTTGTTTGCGGACCTTTATTTTGTTACCCCCAATCTTCCAACCTTTGGTTTCCTTTACTGCAGCCTGTGCACATTCAATATTGTTATAAAGGACTAGGGCCATTCCCTTCAGTCTGTCAAATACTACCTAGTGGAGCCAGAAAAGAAATATGAGAAATGAGAATCACTTATGGAAAAACATAGGTTGAAATTATTCTTCGGAAGAATGTTTACCTTTACAACATGTCCATAACGGCAAAAATGTCTTGTAAGGTACTGTTCTGTAATGTTGGAAGCCAGGCCATCCAACCACACACATGTGGTAGGCATACTTTTTCCAAATCCTAACTGTATATCCAAAAGAAATAAAATAACAATAATGATTGAAGGCTGCTGTCAATAATCATCTGCACATTTCTACAAAGACCAATGATAATTTGGAACACAAACAGTAATGCAAACTAAAATAGTAACACACCCATGCTTGAACTTGACCAGCACAACAACAAAGCTCATATAGATACTTCTAGGATTCATTTAAAAAAAAAAAAGGTTAATAATATAATTAATAATATGTTAATCCTCACCTTTAACCTATTACTCCCAAGGTACTCGCCATCCATTTTCTTTATTGCTTTGCAGACACTAGCAATGTCGCAATATTGCAGAAAGGCATACTGTGGGGCACCGTTTACCTTCTTTATATCGATATCCTGTAGAGGATGGATGACCATGTATCATATACTCTTCAGTTTCAATAAATTCAAGAAATTGATAACCGTTAAACTAAAATGAGGCTGCAAATGCAACAACGAGCACATTCAGCAAAGCAGTTTTTCCTATTACTTAAATTCAACTTACAACAATGTCCCCAAAGCGCTGAAAGATATTAAGCAGGTCGTGGTAACTTGTGGTCTTCTCTAAATTTCCGATGAACAGTGTTCGCGTAGCTTTCGGATGAAATTCGTCTATCCGTTCATCCAGTGGCCGGAACTCATTCTCGCTTTCAGTTTCTACATGCCAAAAACATGGATATATATAATTAGCACAAACGTAGCAATCTTTTACATAAGATAATGATGCATTCATTCTGTTCCATGTTAATAGGTGTAAAATATATCAGGTGTGCATGCTCATACAGTATATTATCAATAAGTTTATAAAATTAACTTTACATAGACTTGGGTATGAAACAGATTTTGAAGTGAAGTGACATACGGCTAAGTACGGTGACCCATACTCAGAATTCATTCTCTCTATTTAACCCATCCAAAGTGCACACACACAGCAGTGAACACACACAGCAGTGAACACACACAGCAGTGAACACACACAGAGCAGTGGGCAGCCGGGGTTCGGTGCCTTGCTCAAGGGCACCTCAGTTGTGGCCGGCCCGAGACTCGAACCCACAACCTTCGGGTTATGAGTCAGACTCTCTAACCATTAAGCCACGACTGCCCCCATTAAGTTATTCATACAAATATTATATTTACAGTAAAAAAAAAAACAGACAAATTAGCGCAAGACAAAATAATTTCTGTCTGCATCCTTTTCAAGTTACTCCATTATAAAGGTAAAGACTACTATAAAAAAAAAACTCACCAGGACCAGTCCAAGCAGTAACATCAATTTGCATCCCAAAAAAGAGCTTCCCTTTTGATGCACTAAGAGCTTTTTCTTGGTCCTCTTGCTGACGGAAAAAGACAAGTCCGTATCTTTCTTCAGAGGCACCATGAATCTGAACTGACGTAACTTTTCCATGCTTCTTAAATTCATGGAAAAGTCCATCTTTCAGACTTGTATCTGATATTTGTCAAAAAGAAAAACAAGTGTCAGAATTGTCACAAATATGGCCACAATCAGTACCATGATCAAAGAATAATCCCAGAAGTGTACCTGTTGAACGAACAGGGAGGTTCTGTACTTTGATACCAAAACTCTTGCGAGGCTCATCTTTATCCACTGGAGGCAGAGGTTGAGAGGAAGGAGCTGGTACAGCGGCTGACTGAACAGATCGTGCTGGAGACTCGTCACTGGAACTGCTACTGGATTCACTATTTATAAAGTAAAAAAAATACTGTAAATACTTATGACATTTACTAGTTAAATTTTTTTTCAGCAAACTTGGTAATAAATCTGTCAATACAACAGACCTTGGGGAAAGCTAAAGAAACACCTGTGAATCCTTAATAAAAGTTAACACAATATGAAAAGCAATTTTTGCCTTTTCTCAGTTACATTCAGTTATTCTTTATTCTTCGTTTAATCATCAACAATCGCTTTACCCTGTTCAGGGTCATGGTGGATACAAATACACCCTGGAAGGAAAGACAGTCCACCTGCTGGGATGTTTTTGAGAAATGTTAGAAAGCCCATCAGAACATGCAAAACTCCACTCAAACACTAACTTCAGGATTAACCCAAGGACCCTGGGACTGTATGGTGGAAATGTATTATCGTCTTAACAAACAACTGAAGGAGGGAAGAGAGTAACACAGCAATATTTTCATATTACGGTTACATTAACCCTCATCAATGTTCATTACAATATACCCAGCACGCATTATCTAAATACCTCAAACTACTAATACTCGCTACTTGTGGAATATTGGAGGTTAATTTTAACTTGTCATAGATAATAATGTAAAATGACTGTTTCTGGTTATATTACACACAATGAAACCACTTACACACTTTACACTTGGTTCACTGCAGCTTTCACTTTGACTTGCATGTTTGCTTCCTCAGGCACAAGTTGTCAGATTGAATGTGTCAGTTTCACACTGAGCTAAAGTGTGCAATTCATGACTGCTGAAAGTGTGAGTGACAAAAAGTGTAAAGGATTGAACATGCTATAATCTAACTGCAGTTGCATTGGCTAGGTTTTTTCTTGCTGTGCCATGATCATCATTTCTGACTGTTCTGACATGTGACAGAAAAAAAACAACCCATGGGATCTCAGTCCTGATGCATGTAACACGAAAGAAAATCACATACTATGGAGGCAACCTGATGATTTCTGAAATCATAGTGAAATATTACTTTCATTGTTTAACAAGGCATCTTGGGTTAATCTGGTTTTCACTTTTACTGCTAAATTGGTTATTTTACTTAAAACACTGTTTAAAAAAAATTATAATTTTCACCGATTTTTAACCTTTTTAAAAGGTAACGAGTAGAAAAGTAGAAGAATGTTTGCAGACTGTCATGTTAGTGATGTTTGAAATAGAAAAGAAGCTAAAAAAAAAAAAAAATTCAGTTTCTAGGAAAAATATAAACCACAGTACAAAAGAACATGTTTGTATATATGTGTGTGTGTGTGTGTCTGTCTGTGTGTGTACAGACACATTGTGAACAATTACAGTGATATTCCATTCCAATTCCCTCTATTTGTCAAATAAAATAGACACAAGTGGCAACTTACTTGCTTCTGGCTTGCAAATGCACCATTTTTTAATTTGTATTTATAGTTATCGATGTGGGTCTCAAGTTTGGTAAATTTGCGTTATTAGTCACCACAAGAAGTCTGTAAAGCACCAACAATACCTCTGTGCATTACCTTGCAATGTCAAACAAATATTATTTACAGAATAATAATAATTTATATAGTAATTCTAATATTTAACTCTTCTATACTTTTAACAGTGTTGCTGAATAAGACACGTAAGCTTTTGTTTGAATTGGTGTGTAGTAGCATGAGCCCTTTAGATTACGCAGTCTTACAATCTTATGTCCATAAACTTATACTATATGTTATGTGAATTTCATACTGCCTTTGCAATATATGAAGCTCACTAATGGGCTATAGAAATACTGCTGAGTATTTAATTAATTTCTATGTTGATGTAAAACCACAGCAAAGCATCAAGGGAGAATCGTTTATTGCTGCTGAACCCATTGAGAAGTAAAGGTCAGCTTCTTCGACAGTGACAGTGACGTGACATACGGCTAAGTATGGTGACCCATGCTCAGAATTGGTTCTCTGCATTTAACCCATCCAAAGTGCACACACACAGCAGTGAACCCACAAACACACACCGTGAACACACACCAGTATTCATGCTGCGGCACCCGGGGAGCAGTTTGGGGGTTCGGTGCCTTGCTCAAGGGCACCTCGGTTGGAGCCGGTCAGAGACTCAAACCTACAACCTTAGGGTTGAGAGTCAGACTCTCTAACCTTTAGGCCACGATGTGGTGATGATGGGGCAAGAAGCAAAGCATGCAGATATACATACTTTGGTGATAATATCCACAGAAAAGGAAGAGCAAGTGCCGTCGCTGCATTGAAATTAAGCTTTAAGGGTTTGGCAGCATGCATGTGGCAAATAATTCCTGTTAGCAGGAATGCAATGCTATGAAGGACAGAGCAAAAGGGAGTACAGCGCTAAGTGGCTGTGTGTTATTCTCTGAATTGAAGGCCCACTTTAGCACAAAGTTGTGTTAAGTCGTTATCAGAGCAGTTATGATTTTTGTAGGAATAAATGTAATGGAGTTTGGTGTTAACGCTGCCTTAAAGCAGGGTCTGTCACCTAACACAGAGGGACAAGTGTTTATTCGATATTACAGTATATGAGTGAATGGGCAATTTCGAGTGACCGGGCTATTGTATTATATTAGCTATACACATGAGATCACAGTCACAATCTGACGACTACGTAGTGAGATCGCTTGTGTGATCGTGTTCTATAACAGAAACGTGTGTTCAGACATATTTTTTCAATCTAGCCATGGTCTGAGTAAAAGTTATTAAAATGTATTATAGTTAGTAACAATCTTTAATAGAATATTGCTTGCAAAAATTAATTGTAAAATAATTAGACCAGATATATATCATTTTGATTCACACATTCTTTTACTGATAACATTAATGGCTCCCGAAACATACTGAACTAAATGTAGCACTGTGCTTCAGCATTAATAATTTAGAGAAAACTGCCTTTCCTGGATATTCTGCTATCCACACAGCTTCCTTTTGTCATCTCGGTTACATCTCTCTGCATTGCCCACTAACAATCTCCCTCTACCTCCCTCCCTCCCTACCTCTCTCCCTCGCTCTCTCTCTCTCTCCCTCGCTCTCTCTCTCTCTCTTTCATCCGGAAGCGATGCTGACGGAGGCTGGGCTGTGGGAGTGGGCAGTGATCCAGCGGTAGCAGGAAATTTCCAGTTCTGTCTGGATCTCACGGGGGTGAGGGCGATTTCACACCCACATGGCACAAGTGGGCATCAAAAAAAATACGCCAGTCACAATCATGCATCTTACAGTTTCTTGACACAACAGAATTTCTTCCTAAGCAACAGCAGATGCATATATGAAAGCAGTCAGAAGCCACTTCTGGTCTATTTATTTTAAATGATATAAAGATGAGAATAGTATTTTAGAACCTTGTGGTGAAGTCTGGTCCATAATTGAAGTTTCGATCATGGCAGGTAGGTTAATTAACTATGGTATCCAGAATCGCTCAATCCAGGTCATACCATAATAATGAACATAAACATCATGATTATGGGGACTTAAAGCACTTGTATGTGAATACTTGCATTATTTCTCAGTATATTCATCTAAACATCTAAAAACATGATGATATTAAAGTATTCATGCATGTCTAAAAATGTTTGCAAAGATTTATTTTAATCTAGAAACAAATGGAATCCTATTGTTAAAATGCCATAACACTGATCATTCACGATGAAATCATCATAACGGGTAAACTGAATTTTTTTGCAAGCTGCAAATTAGTGTTAATATCGTGTTAGTGTTAATTTTTTCATGTTAGTTAACTGATTAATACGAGTTATTTAGATATGTCTATAGTGTAAATAAAATAAAATAAAATAAAAAATAAAAGAGCAATAATTACACATCATTCTTTAGACAAACTTTTTTCCATTGGGCAGGAATCCATCCACATTCAAATTGAATGGATAAAGTGGTGTGTGGCTATTGTCAGCAAAAAATAATCGTGACTTTTATTTCCAGTGTTAAATCGAGACTGAGAATTATCAATAAACTTTAGACACATAGAACTGCAATGTGCCATTCTGGTATTGATGAATCTATGTGTTTGCTCAGTAAGCCAATATTTTTACTGCATAATAAATGAGATATGTGATTACTGCAAAAGATATTGTTAGCAAAAAAAAAAAGTTAAACATTTAAAATCTTGTAATTTAACACTGAAGTAAAGCCTAATGGACATCTAAACAAAACCAGCAAATAGGTGGACTCCGCCCACCGTCTACTCCATCCAATCATGTTCTGATTTACTCGCTCTTCACACTACCACTGGACCCATTGATGATGCTGAAATCGTTTCCAAAGAAAGCAGAATTGAACTAATCCTTAGTGCTGGCTACAATCCATACAGGGTTACCAGATTGGGCTCGAATCTGCGACAAATGTTTTTTATTTGTTTTTTTTTAATCATATTTTGCAGTACATATTACAATGTGATAGTGCGAGTAAATCAGAACGTGATTGGTTTGAGGTAGACCGTGCCATGATTGGTCAGCGCCACGAGACCGTTGTCCGATTGGCTGGAGTAGACGGTGGGTGGAGTCCACCTATTTGTGGATTCTTGTGCACGTCTTGACGTTAGAAATGTTTCAAATCCACAAATGCACAGAACGCAATCCACAAATGCGTGCAGTGATTCACAAATGCACAGAACGCAATCCACAAATGCGTGCAGTGATTCACAAATGAGCAGGAAGCAATTCGCAAATAAATACAATTTATAAATATTTTTTTTATTTGCAAATTCCATTTTATTTATTTGTGAATTTCATTTCTTTTTGTGAAATTTGTAAAAATATTTGTGAAACTCTTTATATTTATTTGTGGATCATAGTGTATTTATTCAGAAAAACGAAACAATTCTGACCCCATACAAGTAAACTGGCAAAACAAAAATAACATGCTAATAACGTATAATTACCTTAGCTACATAACTAGCTAGCTTAGCTTACATTATGTGATTAATGTTTAAATTATCTTACAAGATAATACATTCTTAACTTTTAATGTGTTTTAAATGTGCTTAATGTTACATTTCAGATTCAATTATTAGTTTTTATGTTTAAGCATACAAACAGAAAGAACCTGGTGAGTTAGCTTGAGCAAGGCTACAAGAACTATCCTAGTCTTAATGAGATCAAATTTGCCTTGCAAAAAAGCCAGGAATGCAACGAAGGAACACAATAATTGACTCACTTTGGTAGCAGATAATGGTGATTTTTACATTTTTAGTGCAAGTCAAACTGAGTTGCTGTCTAAATTACATTTGCAAAAACAATTGTGCTTGCTAAGAAACATTGGCTTTTAACTGAACCACAGAAGGCTGGTGCATGGTTTCCTTAAGAGAAACCTTGATGCTTTTATTACTACAATAACTCAGTAAAAGATTGATTATCTAATACAAAAAAATCTATCACTTGATGTACAAGAGTTAAACAAAAATACAGATGTTGAAATGTACTTAAGATTTACAAATGTTATTTTAATCTTACTAAATTATCTCAGCTCCTTAAATAGACATACGCTATAAAAAAATGCACCAAACATGTTACATGTTCTAGATGTTTCCTACAGCCACCATGACCACACTTGCCAAACAGGAAAGGTCTACTATTCACCTGCAACATTATTAGCTCATGTTACTAGCAGCGAAGGAAGAACTATATATATAAGATAATATATGCTTTCTGACTGCTAATTCCAAAAAAAGAAACAAGAGTGGATACACCTAATAAATGACACAGACGGCAAGTATTAAATAACAAATAAGCAGCTTACAAAATGAAGTTTACAGCTAAATGTTTTATCAGATACTAACTGTCGTCTGAGAAAAACTAAAAAAAAAAAAAGATTAGTTTTTGCACTGACCTGCCACTGCCACTGCTGCTGGTGCTGCTTTCCGAGTCAGAGCTAGAAGACCGGCTACGTGATCCAGATCCACTTGGGGAAGGAGGGGGTCTTGCTGCCGGGCTGGAAAACCTCTGTGGTGAAACATTGTGTGATTGTGAAGTGTGTGGAGAACGGCTGCGGCTGTGGGGGTAAGTCCTATCTCCTCGCCTGCCTCTTTCATCCCGATAGAGATCCCGGTGCACCACGCTGGCCAGCGTATATGATTCACGTGCACGGGCCTCGTAGCGCGTTTCTGTAGTCTCAAAGCGGCCGGGGCTACGGCATCGAGATCCATAAAAACTACCGCCACCTGATGTGGATCCCCCGCTTCCTGTTCCAGTAGCATTACCACCGCTTCCACCAACAGCACTGCTGCTTGAACCTGTTCCGACAGACCCTCCCGTGACCACCGAAGAGGCGACTCCTGTACTAGCACTAGAGGAACTAGCACTCCCAATACCACCTCCACTAAGAGTTCGGTCCCGAGGGTCCCGATAATATTCCGTATCGTAGTGACGTTGGCGATCAAAACTGCTGCCACAGCCACGCTCATGGTGTCCATAGGCACTGTGATCATAAGTGCGTTCCCGGCTTTCTGAAGCCCTACGGAGACATGGAGAAGGATGAAGGATGGATGGAGAGAATTACAGGAAGGTTATTTTGATGTGAACTACTAATTTATGCCATTTGCGTCTCAGGTTACATGCATTTTACATGTTATTTCATTTAATCCAAACATAGGCTGTGATAGAATACTAGTTTCACTATTCCTTTGTAAGCATATTTTGTGAAGCTGTTTTCACAAGAAAATTTCTCAGAACGGGAAAAGAAAACACAACACAGCAGATTCTGTAATGACTAAGCTCATACTGTACATTCAGGCCAAAAGGTTTTAGGGTAATATTTTAGTCTAACATAAATAAAATTTTCACTCTTAATTCATTTTTAAACTCTCTCCATTAGTGCAGCTATCAATGCAGCATTTGCATCACATATATTACTAATACTACATTGTTTTCTAATAATACAACATGTAAATGATTTTAAATTCAATTTTGAAATGTGTATCTGTGGACATATCGTGACATTTATACAGTATTTAACTTTTGGGGTAAAACAACGTTTCCCTATTTCACTAATCATAAATCTGATTACGTCTTTCTGACTAAAAAACAAACAAAAAAAGTGAATAATAAGTCATCTAAACTGAGTTAATATAATGCACTATTCAGAGTCAATTGAAAAAAGTTCATGCTCATGTAACCTTGTTAAAATTTGTGTGACAGTTCGAGCCATAAAATATGCTGTCAGATACACAGTACGCAGGAATAAGGTGGCGTAGCACAATAGTAATTTAGCAAGCAAAGTCTAAGGCTTTTTAATATCCTTATTTATAGCAATAAAATACAGTTAGTCAAAAAACAATTATGCCCATTAAATATAAACTTTTGCTGGTCATGCCTATCGTTTTAGGGTTTAGAATAAGAGGGGAAATGCATTTTTTGAATGTATTTTTTTAATACGGTGTTAATAACTGCAATGAAATTTAGATGTAATGTAAACTGTTCCTTCTGTGCTTTGAAATTGCTAAAAAAAATATATATTTAAGTCAAAGATGAATTATAAGACAAATAACTAGAGTAACTATTTAAACAGCGGCAGCCTGCTAAAGAGCGACAACGGAAAGACGACCTACTGAATATCACGTGTAAATATGCTTTTAGGAATATTGTTGCTCGCTGTACCTGGCTATTAAAGTTTTTTTTTCCTGTTCAAACCCTTTAAAAACTCTAATTTTATTAGATTATCCCTTTAATATTGTATTTAGTAACTGTACTGGACTTGACTGTAAACCTGACTGTGAGCAACCTTTACAGCATAAAGTCTACTTTAATTAATTAACTGATTTATTGATTGAATGATTAATTAATAGGAACGAAACGAAGTAAGGCGCTGTGCCAATCGTTACTCCACAGCCTTTATGTTATTTTCTCCATTCACATACATATACATTTTAGACTAAATTAGCCATTTAACTAGCTATTTTTATTCCATTTATTTTAATGTATATGGGGGAGCAAAGAGCAAAGAGCCAGGGAGAGTCACAGAGACAGGACAGCAAAATGATATGACAATAGCTATAAAAAAACAGCCTGTTAGTGGGGAAAAGGAAAGAAAGACACAGGATTAAACTAGGAGTTAGAGAACAGCTAAAATACACAGGGCAGAACATACCAACCTTTTCAGACAGTGGTAACTCGACCTACAATTCCAAATACAATTTAGGGAGACAGAACTTTGTGAGCAAAAAAAAAAAAAAGTAAAAATGTAGAATGTTTTTAAAATGGTAGAAAAAAAAGAAGATAATCCTTATTTTGGGGCTGGGTTAATCCAGAAATATTCCATATACTGAGTGGGTCAATGTTCATAAAGGCAAAAATGTATGAGGTCTTAAGAAAGAATAATAAATCCACTCTGTAAAAAAATGACTTGAATTTCTCGATCTCTTTGTTGTCTCTGAGCAATTTATAAATGTCATATATTCTATCACTCCATTAGGCCACAGTTTTTAGTTTTTCTTCATTGACTCAAAAAAATATTAATAATAGCAATAATATTAATAGCGGTCAGTGTTTTTTTTTCCGTTTGACTCCAGTAAGTACATCCTTTTAAACAACTGGAAAAATATCATTCTAAAAAAGGATAATCCAAGTCTTTTTTTCAAAAACGTTTACTAATCCCAAGGTTATATTTTCTTTTGGATGGCTAGCAATATATCCAATGCCAGAGTATTAGTTCCGTAGTTGACTCAAAAAATCCTTATTTCCAAAGTCATTCGTAGTTCCAGATCCAGCAATGGAGAGGTAGTAATCCAAATCTGAAATCCATGGTGATATGATTAACTTTACCCAGTGCAAAACTATCCCTCCATCTTCAGTTAAGTTTCATGATCCGAATATGAATTATGTTCCATCTTCAGTTGGTCGGACCGTAGACTCCTTTATATCCAGTATACAGTCTTTCACTCATTGGAGCTTATCAACAAAAATGAACAAAGCAGAAATAAAATGAAAATGGTCTAAAAATAAAATAATAAAAAAGATGTTTGCTCACTGTTTCTGTCGGTTTCTGCCATGATGACCAATGGCAGAAGTCTCCCATGTAATTAAAGCCAGAATTCTAATAACACACGATTCCAAAGGAAAAAGAAAAACATGGTACCTCTGTAGAGATAAAATATCCTTGTGCTTGTCTGCATTAATCCAATGTAAATCCGTTGAACATCATCCAGTGAGTCCAAACATTTAAGAATCACCCATTTTCTTGTTTCTTTAATCCAATTACCCATAATAGGTCAACAAATGAGTACCACAATATTCTAAGTTGTGTCATAATAAAATACAATGATAGCAAGATATTAATCCATGAAGGACAGTACTGTACTCCAGGTCAGGGAAATCCAAGGTAAGGGCAATACAGTGGACTTTCCCTTTGCTTGCAGAAGTCCTAGGATATCATGATATACAACATATGCCCTTGAATCTGTCCTCTGTAATATCCAATGCAGAGCCACATGATTCAGTGAAAATACTGTCTGTGCCATATTCTAAACCCTGCATAACTATGTAGCATAACAGAATAATAATCTTATACTTAAACTTTCTAAGTACTATACTGAGAATAATCAGTTCTCTTGTCCTGCCCTTAAAATTCTTAGAATAGATATACAAGCTAAAAACATGTGGTCCCCTAGGCTTCAGAGAAACTATGTCCACTTACCCGTCTAGTCTGCGTTCATATCGTCCCTCTCTGCTGTGAAGTGACGCAGGAGGCCCATAAACTGTGGCCCCTGCCCCCCTTGTGAACCCCGATACATCGCGCCCGCGTGTTGCTATAGACAGGCTATCTTCCAGACCGCGTGCAGCACTTGGAATAGTCCCTGGCTCATTGTAATCAGTCCGCAGGTCTCTGTCCCCCATCTTGTTGATAGTATTGTGAGCCTTCTGTGCACTTTTAATGTCCACAAAGTCCACAAAAGCAGCCACTCCACCCTCAGATCCACGCTTTGGAAGGACCTTGACGCTCTCCACTCGTCCATATCTATTAAAGCACGAGCAAAAAAAATATTAGCTTATTAGCTTTTACATATGCTATACTGTATACTACAGAGAATACATTGCATTGCACTGCACTGCACTGTTGCCCCTCTTATTTTACTTTGTAGTTATTATTCATGTAATAAGCCATATTTTTTTTTTCAAAATAATACATTTTCTATAATTGTGTATTCGGGACTAATTGGTTTTAATTTGACTCCAGCAAGTGTCCATTAAAAAAAAAACATTTTTAAGAATTCAAGATTCTTTTTAAGATACTGGCTAAAACATTGGTTTATTTGCGATATTAGATGGTCCAAAATGAGTGCTGACTTTACAAGGTACTTAAATTTAATTCATACATCGATACACCGATTTTAAGTGCAGTAAATCTGACAAAGCAAAGTGTATGTATGTGCATTGGCTATGTCATACATTCTATTTTATTCCATTGTACAATTCAGTGATTGCTAACTCACTTGTCCATTCTTGGTTTAATTCGCATTTATAAAAAATACCACCTCCAATTCTTGTAACTAAACATTTAGGCACAAAATGTAATGGACTAACAAGATATGCTTTATAGCTTGAATTACCTAAAATGGTTTCAATCTCAAATCAATCAGTCTCAACCTTTAAATAATGGCCACATTGAGAGGAAAATACTTGAGAATATCCTGGGTGACCTCTGGAAATCTGAAAATCTAAAATTTAACATTTTTATTTACAGTAGATAATAACACTAATTGATAATTAACAATTCTTAATTCCACTTTATTTGTTGCTTTTTAAAACACTACACTTAAATCTCCACTAAGTCTGTCGTTACAACTCGGCTGTAATAAACAAAGAAATAACACAACCAGAGAGAGGATCGATGGCAATATGTAAATCCTGTAGAAGTCAAATGACATCTCTGTTAAAGGTGTGACCTGGTATCGATGTTAAAAAACACAGCCCTGGCAGGAACAGCTAAAATAAAAAAAGAGAATACCAAGTAAGGGAAAAGAGAAGTGATAGGTGTTTCCAACACATGGGTTACTTCTGTGTGAAGCCTGAGTATCATGTATAATAATTCCTCCTAGTTAAAAAAATGAAAATCACGGGAGTAGAGAGTATGTCGTTCTTGATGAGAGCAGATGCCAAATGCCTTGAATGTAAATACAAATGAAGAAAGACACATTATTTTGTGTGGAAAAACCTTGTATTTTAAGTTAAAAAAAAACAACAAAAAACTGGAGAAGCCCAATCATAAGATTTAAACCGTACGCACCCAGCAACAGGCAACATGTGTTTCTGCCCTTGGATCATGTACATTTTGGCAAGACTCACACAAATAGAAAGAAAAAAAAAGTAACAGCTACAGTAAGAACAGCGAGGCAAAAGACTGGAGGGACCCCTACTTGATAAGAAGCCCTTATTTTCACTAACCAAAAAGATCAGTGTCCTAATCATGCAGGTTCTACAGGTTCATAAGATCCTGGTTTGTGAATTCTCAGGTCAAACTTCACAAAGATAAAAGCAAAGAGTAAAAACTGCTAGCAGAAGCAATTGTGCATCTTGTACATGCCATATCTTTGCCCCTTCACTGAACTGCCTTTCCTGCTGAGTGAATCCTTTTTGCATTTTTTTTTACCTCTGCTTTAGCTGAAAAAGCAAAAAAGCATAGTATGCAGGTGTCTTTTGCAGTAACAAGGGGACAAACATGGCAAACAGTACATGCTGGAATCCCTGTGTATATATCAGACCATGACACCCAAATGTAGGCCCCAAATTGATGTGAACAAAGTTTGAAGGACACAATTGTATAGAATGTCTTTGTTTGCTATAGATGTCCCTTCACTGGAACTAAAAGGCCCAAACCTGTTTCAGCATGACAATGCCCCTTTAAACAAAGTGAGGTCCATGAAGAAAAAGGTGATGTGGAAGAACTTGAGTGACCTGCTCAGAGCTCTGGCCTTTAACCCCAGTGAAAACGTCTGGGTTGAACCAGAACTCTGACTGTGCTCTAGGTCTCCTCACCCAGCATCAACAAGAACTGACTTCTCTAATGCTAAAGGGTAGACGTTTCCACAGACATGCACCAAAATCTACTGGAATAGGACATTCAAAAAGCAAATATGGGTGTGAATGGTCAGGTCAGGCATCCAATGTTTAAAAAAAAAAAAAAACATTAATTCTGAACTGTATATTGATCTATACAATTTCCACATAAAGACCTTGAACACAAAGCAAATATATATATTATATATATATAAAAACTGGGATGCTATTAAGAGCAAGACTGTGTTATTAGATTAGATTAGATTAAATAAGCGGCAGCCTTCCCTCCTTTCCCTTCCAAAACCTCTGTAGAGATGTAATGACTGTATGGCACAAGTATTTTCTAATGAAAAACAGGTTGTGTTATGAAATAAGGTTATGCGACACCTTGCATGTCCATGTTAGAAAAAAAAGCATCGGTGTAACTTCAGCCTGTTATTGCATAGTGTATCCAAAATACACCAAAACACAATGACACTCTTAAAGCTGTAGTCTGTTCATCTTTTATATTCATTTATTTATCTAACACTCCGCAAGTGACAAAGAATGCAATTCAAAATAGACTTAAGTATCTTTATTTTCCAACTTTATGGCAAATTAGTCTGCATATGCACACTCTCAACAGCTGTGGCATGATCACAATAATGAGAAATACGCTCTTCGTAAAAATAACATAACCCTTGAAGTGTGAGGTATATCAAAGATTCTTGTAAATCTACCACCTGTCAAGGACATAAAGCCTCCTCACAGCTGCATATCACAGATCTGATCCGTGAAATGATCTGGTTACAGCCATTAAGACACTGGTTTGTACCTCTATCCTGCTCTGACATGTATTCTAAAGCAAAGGAGCGACTAAAATGTACCAGAGAGGATGCACTACAGGACCAAGTCTGCAATCCTTTGCATTGAGACATGATCAACTTGGCTGCACCTTTGACAGCGGGGTCCTGTAGTCAGGTAAATGAATGATAGACAAATAAACATAGAAGTACATGAATGCACAGGCACTGTGTTCTGTGCACTGATGATGACTGCGTTATCATTTATAGTCCCTACATTAGCACTAACACTCTTCACCCCAATATTGATTACTAGCTCTGTTATTACTACTGTAGTTAGTCACATACTTAATCCAGTCTGTCTGTCTGTCTGTCTGCCTGTCTCCATGCTGCCAGGGTTGAAGCTGAATTAGCATAGCATGCTAAACATGCATTATACTATTGCTGCACGCATTGCTCATTTTTACCCGATTTGATTTGACACGTGAACTGAGACTCAAACGTCAGAAAGGTAATAAAACAAAACAAAACAAAACGCTGTATATATTTTTTCTCTGTCACAAATTCCCAGATATACAAAACCGTGTATGAGGTAAAAGAGCGAGTTTTGTAGCCAGTGTTATTGATTTCTGTAATAGCTGTGCGTGTAGACACGGCGACGTGCTGCTGCTGCTGCTGCTGCTGACGTTTTTGCTTTCTCGGTGTGCTAATTAGCAAGCTAACAGACGTTTGCGTTACTTACGATCAAGCTTGTGAGTTTGTAACGTGTTTAAGTTTCTCAGTGGGACTAAAACAGCAGTAAACAGCAGGTATTTAAGAGTCGCACCACATAACGCAGCCTCTGAATCCCGATGGGGATTTTTTTCTTCACATCGCATCCCAACACAACACAAGCTGCACCGCGTTATGATTTCTGATCGTAATACACAATGCATAAATAAATAAATAAATAAATCAGCTCACCGTTTGAAGTGCTCGATAATTTTCTCCTCACGTACATTTTCAGGTAAATTCCCCACCCATAAGTGTCTGGTTTCCCGGACCATACTGCGCGTTTTTTTGTCCCCCGATCATGCAGATGACTTTTTATGTTGTTAAATGCGACCCGAGTGTGTTCGTATGAGTTTGCAGAGAACGATGCAGACAACGATGTTGAGAACGATGCAGACAACGATGTTGAGAACGATGCAGACAACGATGTTGAGAACGATACAGAGAACGATGCAGAGAACGATGTTGAGAACGATGCAGAGAACGATGGAGAGAACGATGCAGAGAACGATGTTGAGAACGATGCAGAGAACGATGTTGAGAACCGACTCCCAAGCGGTTCACCTCTCTGCCTCGACACTACTACTGGAGCGGCTCTGCTCTTGTAAACTGAAGCGCGCGCGCGTTCGTGCGTGCGCGTGCTTGTATGCGTGCGTTCGCTTTGCTGCGCTGCTCGTGAGACGCGCGCGCCAAGGTGCTTGCACGAGAACGCGCGTTCTGTATGCAAGCGCGAGCGAAAATGTTGCAGATAATGGGATTAATAATAAGCTAGTAAGAGTAAGAGCTACTTACCCTTGTTGTAAATCAACTATCAAAGTCGAATTTCAACGTCCAATAACGTGCACTTGAAAATTTCCTACCAGCAGCTTATTGTTAGTGAATATAAAATAGTGTAACACGATGCATTTCATATATTTCAGCAAAAAAGAAAAGTATTTTGCTATAAAACACGTTATATCTTAAAGGAACAGCTATATGAAACAGCTATATAGAAGAGCAATTAAATAAACAATAAACCCTGCCTCATCTGTATAATTATATTATATATAATATATACATTATACTTAACGTTTAACTTCTATTTACTGCAACGTTTGCAAATAAGCCAACAATAAATAAAAACTGACTTGATGATGTGAAGCAGTTCTTACATCCCAACATTAAGTGATAATGGCTCTTTGCCTTTTACTACCAATCTGCACTAATTAAGATACAGTATTAAAAAGAAGCAAAAACAGGGATTATAATAATAATAATAATAATAATAATAATAATAATAATAATATTATTATTATTATTATTATTATTATTACTGACGTAAATTACGCATTTTTTTTAATTCACTATTCTGCAGGATCTGCATGATCTTTTGACAGGTTTGCATATTTTGCAACCATATTTTCGGTTAATATAACAGAAACTGTGACCGACTGATAACACATGCTGTTGAAGAAAAGCAACATCACTGAATTTTGACAACCCTGATATGAGTCGAAACGCGCGTGCGTCAAAATGCGGCAAAGCTAAAGACCGCAGTGAATAAACTGCGCATGCGTAAAAAGCACGCCTACTACAGGATTTGACAAAGAGCAATTACCTTTCTGCAGTGCAGAGTGGCAGAAATGTCTGGAAAATATGTTCGGGGTGTGAAATTTCGTCGTTCGTTAGAGAAAACAAGCCATAAAACACAATAGCTACACAAGATACAGACTACAGGACTATATTGAGGATTATATGGAGCTACAAAATGAAGGAAGGAAGGAAGGAAGGAAGAGAAATAAAGCAGTAGCTTACTTTATTGAACACACGGTTCTTTTGGGATTGGAAAACATCTTTTTTTTGGTCTACCTTGGAAATACAAATTTGTCTACTGCTGTACTGTGAGGACAAATTAGAGGACAAATAATCGAGCAACAATAAAACTTGACCTGGATTTCATTGCTGATAACATTCCCCTACATCCGGAATAACTACGGATTAAAACGTGTTATTTATTTATTTATGAATACTAAAAGTCGGATTAGTGTCGGAATGGCATCAGCTTTTTATGTCAATAACAGATAACGTTATATCCTAACGTGATCTTGATGGTAAAACGTCGGTCCTCCTTTGTTTCGCTTATTCATCTTCGTTGTTTAGTTTTAATATCTTAATAAAAAGGCGTGTGTAGAGGCAGATATGCTGTTTCTACGATGTTCAAGTTTATTTCAGTGTAGTCTTATCAGTATGTTAACGATTTATTGTCCCAGAAAATCTAACAATCCCGATGATCTGAAATATGACGCCATTTTGGAAGGGAAAAAAACCCAACAACAACAATTTAGCGTCAGTGAGCGGCGGCCATTTTGTGTTTACAAAAATATAGCGTTAAGATGAAAAAAAAATGTTTTATTACTAATAGTTTATTTGTTTAGTTTGCATTTTCACAGGCACAAATTGTTGTTTCCTATTTATAAATCCTGTTTGAAGCCACACTATTAGGGTTACTACCCTCCGTAGAAATTTGCCTTTTAAGTAAGATTTGAGAAAATGAAATACGTTAGTATATATTAAACGAATATTTGATTTATACAATAAAAACTTTTTGTAAGAACGAATGTACTTATACTGTGTAAAAGGAACATGAATTATTCGCCCTTGCCTTATTTTGCCTGTATTTTTAGTTTTAGGTCAGTGTGACTAATAAATAAAGATTTTGAAATAGTATTACATTGTTTGCCATGCTGTAATAGAAAATAAAACGTACATAAAAAAATATTGTACGCCTTCATCGTGATACACTGGGCAAAAGAATGAATGTGTTTTCATTTCTATTCAAATTGATGTGACTTTACTACTGGTTTATTCAGAACTGCATATTTTATTGAGTCATATTTTATTTGCAGATTCTCAAGTAAATATCATTTTTATTACGAATCTGTCAAGCGCATGCATGCTTGTGGAGGCCTATATTCAACAAAGCATGATGGATGTGGTGTTGACCTGGCTGGACTGGGAAATCTTGTTTTCCTTTAAAAAAAAAAAAAAAAAACATTCTCTTCTTTGGTCTAATTTCTTCTCATCTCCCTTTTTGTGTCTGGTCCTTTAGCATTTTGTGTCTCAGTCATGTTTGTCTAATTTATTTACTCTTCTCTTGTCCTCATTTTTCTTGTCCTCATTTTTCATAAAATGTCTGGAAACATCTGCAACATCCTGTATGAATAAATATAAAAGGTGTGTAAATATTTACACAGCTCTGTACATGCATAGGCTATATGGTGGTTAATTCCTAATCACCTTAGCATTGCTAGTCAGTAGATCCTGAGCTGGTAGCAGACAGGCAGCTTCCCCAATGAAGCACAGTAGGATGTGGAGCACATCTGTCCACCTTCCTACAGTAAGCATCAATAATAGCAAGCCACCCAGGCGAACCATCACTGTGTTCAGCAGAGCCTGTCCGCTAGCCTGCCGATGCTGCTCCTCTGAAATAAAGTAAGCGTAGGTTTGTTGTGAAGTCATCTTTTACACCTCAATAGTCAACCTATTTGGTGAAATCTTACCAAAGGTACTATAAATAGAAGGAAGTTGGAATGATTCCATGGACAGATATGTTCTGTAAATTTAAAAACAGATTGAAAGTGTCTAGGAATGTAAGAAAAAGCTATCGGTTACTTAATATTTATTCTTTTTTTTTTTAGTAACTACTGCAACTGCACAAATATATACATTTATATATAATTTACAAAAATATAATTATTGTATATAATGAATATATAAATAATATTCATTAATTTTCAGTAAGTACAAAATCAGTACAGATTTTAATGTGTCTTAGGGACACTTGGGCACACACATTCTCATACATATTACCACCTAGAGACAATTTAGTGTAGTATTGGAATGTTTTGGACAGTGGGAGGAAACCAGAGAAACCCAGGGTAAAGAGAAACCTTTCAAAACGTCTCACAGACAGTGACCAATGCTCAGGATCAAATCAGGTTTCCTGTCTCTGTCAGGCAATAGAGCTTCCACTAGCTGAGGGAGCTGCACCGGTGTATTTTCCAATTACTTTATATTTCAAATCAGTTCAAACCTTTTTGTACAATACTAGCTATTTATTGCATTATCATGTGGAAACGGTTGAGAAGGAAATTCTCTGAACAGACTGTACAAAAAAA
Source organism: Tachysurus fulvidraco (assembly GCF_022655615.1). Lineage (NCBI taxonomy): Eukaryota > Metazoa > Chordata > Actinopteri > Siluriformes > Bagridae > Tachysurus > Tachysurus fulvidraco. The sequence goes on from NC_062540.1 coordinate 14,496,716, forward strand.
TGTTGAAAATGTTAACTACATTTTGCTCTCCTTGTTTGTGTTGAAAGTTGCATGATGTATTTGTTGAAGTTGTTAGGTATGGTGGATTTGATAACTAGCCTGACATAAAATTGAAGCTCCTGTCTAGTTCTGATTTGTCTCACCATGCATATAGACGATGAGAAGTGTGTAGCAGATTGTGAGTGGTGTCCAGAACCTCAGAGCCTCAGTAGTTGACAGAAAGTGCTGGTTGATGTTTGATATGGCAGCAAAGCCAGCCACGCAAAACGTTAGAATCAAAGCACTGCAAAGAAAAGGCAGTATAGATGTTCCAGAAGTCAGGAGGCCAATACAGACCCCACAGTACCGCTGGGTGCTGTGTATTCTGTACATAGTGATTACATGGTGCCATAATCTGGAACACTTTTGGGCCAAAAACCAGCTCAGTGCTGCAGCAAGGAGGAAATTTAACCAAGCTTGTGGTGACCCCTCATGGAGAAAGTAAAGACTGCAATTTAATGCACAACCCAAAGAGAACTGGCACTGGACTAGTAGCTGTAACAATTTATCACTCAGTGGATCCTAGAACAAAAAAAAGAAGATGCTGTTTTTGATTTAATATACAATACAGTATTTATATTTTCAGCAGATGAGTAAATAATTTTGTATCTTACAGATGAAGTTGTGAAGCGTGATGAAATTGCTCTAAGAGAGAACTCAAGAACCACTAGTGATGCAACTCTCGATCCCACAAAGGTGAGAGTCACTGTCAGGATCCAGAATTGGATTCTGTCTGTGAGACCTCCAATATGAATGTGCTTGTTTTTAATATCATCTATACTGTCTGCTACACTTTGGAAGCAAGAGAAGAAGAACTATTAGGGCATTATTATCTCTATTATTTCCAAATCCAGCATGTGCATATAATTAGGTTATAAGGCATCTATTTATATGCTGATTTGCATATTGCATGCAGAATGTTCAGTGTTCATAGAACTATTAATAGCACAATTATGGCTCTTACCAACAGACTCTTACCTCTGTGCTTCAACGAATAAATGAACCCTTAAAAGTTTGGAAAGCACTGAGATCCCACATGCACCAACAACTCCTGTCATTAATACCATCAGAAACATAAGTCAGTACCACCATCACATTCAAACATACAGGGCAAGCATGTAAAGTTAAGACATATATGTACTTTTCAATAGTTTGAGGTCCTAAAAGACTTTTTATGGAATATGCTCTGAGCAACTGAGACCTTGGAGACCCAGTCATGGCAGCTTGGTGGACGTTCAAGCTCACAAGCTTCCAATCAGTTGTCCAATGCCTTATCCAACTAGCTAGCACAACCCTAATAAGGTTTATTTAAATAATATTGTTAAGTCTGTATTATATAGCAAAGCATCTTCGAGAATAATAAAGCATTGTCTCATAATAAATAGCAAACAAGCTTATGCAAGTTAATATGTTCAAAATCTATTTAAAAAAATATGAATTTGACTAAAAAAGTGCTAATGCACAAGCAGGAGAATAATATTGGGAGAATTGTAATTGATAAGTGTACTGTAGCTTGTCACTAAGCATTTAAAATTTAATTAGACAATGCCACCACTGTGCTGATGAGCATTTTAGGAATAAGACACAGAATAACCCTTAAAGAATAAATGCATTTCATGCCCTATGTAACTTCACTGGAACTAATCTAAACTGATTTTTTTTTTTTCAAATACCACCAAAATACAGCTTTTGGTTTCAAGTAAAGTCAAGAAGCTTTTATTGTCATTTCAACCATATAGCACTGATGCAGTAAATAGTGAAATCAAAGGACTAAAATAGATTACATATATCATCAAAGGACTAAAATAGATGTCATCGTCAGAGGTATCACTGGCATCATGGAACCATCAAAACCTACAATTCAGTAATCTATGAAATATTCATGGAGTAAAATTATCCAAATTATTGCTTCACACAAAATAAATCATAAAATAAGCAATAGTTAAAGAAACCGAACCTTTTAAAGCTGAACCAACTAATCCGAAATTCTCAGGGCAAAAAGGAGGAGAAGTAAAGTAATAGATTAAGATTAATAGATTATAGATTAATAGATTACACTTCGACAAATCAAAGATTAAACAAAATTACCTTGTAAAATACAGTCTAGAGGAATTGTATGAGGTATTAGCCAAGTGGGTAGACTTGGTATGAACCAGGAAATGAAGGACAACATCTCACTTTATCCTGTCTTAAAAAAATCACTTCATAAATATAATATAAGTGAATGCCTTCACAAAAATGATATACAGTTAAATTCAAATAAATGACATGTTTTGCTTACCTTATAGATATTTTGTGGTGGTGTTTGAAATTCTCTCCTGTTTAAAAGCATTATCTGTAGCTGCTGTGCTAGCTGTAGGTCAGATAAGCACTGTCTCAAAGGTCAATTTTCAGTTCTCCATCGCTTATGTAATCATCAAATGAGTAAAGATTATCATTATTCCTAAGGTTTTTCTTTCTACTGGCCCTGACATAAAGAGCTGACACAATGATCTTTTTAGTTCCAATGTTATTAAAAGAGTAGATTGGTGTTAAACACAGAAAGCATGTATAAATTGAAACTCGTACACCACAAATAGGTAAAATTTCCTCTAAACTGTTTAGGGAAATCTCATTCCATGCATTATTTTAATATAACAGCACAGCCCAGAGTGTTGTTCCACTTGTAACATGAACCAACATGCCCCTCAGACATTCCTCAAAACTAAGTCTAATTATAAGGTATTCAAATGCATGGTGTTTTACATATTAAGCTTTGTAAACTTTCGGAAACGCCTGAGGTCTAAGCTGAATAGCACATGACAGAGTTTGTGCTGTTAACCAAAAACAATGCACAACATAAACAATACATTATTTCTTCAGCATGCTCAGTCATGTGTTACTCCGCATATATATAACATGATGCTTTTCTCTTAACAATATTGTGTTGTTTTTGTTTTTCTTTACATTATTACAGTTATTACAAAAAGACACCTTGTTAACAAAAGCCAAAAACAATGCACAACATAAACAATACATTATCAGCACGCTCGGTCATGTGTTTCTCCTATAGATAAAACGTAATGCTTAACAATGTTGTGTTGTTGTTTTTCTTACATTATAACACAATTATTACAAGAAGAAACCTTGTTATAACAAAAATATATACACAATAATATATTTGGGGGTTTTTTTTTGTCTCTTCATTGCAGAACACAGCTTGTATACTCTCAGTGTGGGTGAAATTGACCCTTCCAAGATGGCGGAACGATCCTATGTGAATGAATGTTGAGCTCCTGTCGGCAGGTGGCGGTGGAGTTCAGGATTACGATCCACACACAAACTGAAGCGGCTACTCCGGCTGTAGAAAAAGAAAATGTGCTTTCGCACGTAGATGAGTAAAGGGAACCCCCTGAAGCTAGTGCCTAGCTAGCAAAGTGTGGGAACATGGAAGATGACGAGATCGCTGAAAGCTGGGAAGACGCTGCCGATACTGGGGTAAATATGAGATGTTTATACAGCTGTTTGACTGAAAACGGCTCTCTGGGACGAGGGTCAGTTAGCTGTAAATCTGTAGGGCGTGATATCGAAAGGGGGAAGAAAGTTAGCCGTTTAGGCCGCAGGGGAAAGTCTCCGGCACTAAGGCTCAAAACATGCATTTAATAAAAATATCTTTTCTTTTTTTTTTTTTTTTTTTTTTTTTTATTAGTTGTCATACTTTGGGTAATATATCGCGAAACATGCTGCGGTGGTTTAATAAATAGTTTTACCTTCTGGTGAACAGTTAGCTAGTTAGCTCGTAGCCGTGTGTGTGTGTGTGTGTGTGTGTGTGTGTGTGTGTGTGTGTGTGTGTGTGTGTGTGTGTGTGTGTGTGAGTGTGAGATAATAAGAAAAACTGGACTTTTCAGTCGCTGTAACGGAATAATTCGTTGGATTGTGCCTTAGGAGTCGTTAGATTGTGATGTTGTTTACTCGACGAATCTTTTACAACACTTTGACGTGAAATACAGCCGTTTAGTTGGATAGAAAACAGACAAAAAATAAACCTAGCTAGTGTCAGGACTGAGTGCCAGTGTGGCCATTACTTCTGCTGCTGCTGCTAGCAGCTTAGCGACGTTTTTATCAATGAGTTTATAGATTAAAGGCACCGAAATAATTCAGATAAAGTTTTTGGCTCTCTCCAGGCTTTACAACTCGTTTTAGAAAATTGACACTTAAAATATCAACCATATTAAGAAGATATGTGATATGAGACGGGGGTGGGGGTGGTGGTGGTGGTCAGAAGGTCATGAGTGCGAATCCCACGCCCCACCTAGCTGCCACTGCTTTAAGGCCCCTGAGCGAAAGGCCCTTAATAAAAACTCTCAATTGCTCAGTTTTGTATGAATTGAAATAAGTTGTAAGTCACTCTGGATAAAAAGGGTATCTGCTAAATGACAGAAAGATAAAGACATTTACTTTTTTTTCACATTTTCTCATCTCTGTTTATTTAATTAACCACTTTCAGTATTGTGCGTTAAAATGTTCAAGTCAATAAGCTTTTATTGTCATTTCAACCATATATAGCAGTACACGGTGAAATAAGACAACATTTCTCCAGGATCGTGGTGCTACATAAAAGCTGATGAATGCTGATTTGTTTGGGTTTGTTTTTTCTTTCCAAGGTATTGAGCTTTACATAGAGAAAATGAACAACTTAATAATATGAAACACTTTAGTGCATCTGGCTTATAGCAAAGGTGACTAAAAATAATCAGGACAGCTTGTATAGTAGTTCATAGTAATCCACTTTTATACAACACAGGTTTTGGACTTTTATAATGTTATATTCGTTATTATAAGTATCTTGTTGTATTTAATAATCGAGTTTCCTACACAAACCCAGGTCTATTGTAGATGTGTAGCCAGATGATGTGCCTTTTTTTCTATAGAACTGACAGCATTTTAGTTTATATGCAGTGTTTATAAAATTGATGGTGAATCAGTGTGTTGTGAGAAATATTAGTGTCAATTGTTTGGTAGTAATACTGTAGATATGTGTCAGTGTATGTGAACTGGCCTTGTTAGTCAAGCAGCTAAATCTCAACTGAAATTCATCCCTGCTGTTAATTTAGCTGCTGTACTAAGCATGTATAAATAACCCAGTGAAACTGCGATACTTGATACTATGGCACAGAGGCTCCTTGTGCAAGCAAATGCTAGCCTTAATGTTTTGAAAGACTACTCTTATGCCTGTACTTAGGGAAAACATTTATGCGACTTGAAAACTCTTATTTCAGGAAATGGAGAGACGGTTAGAGGAGAAACTACGCATCAGTCAAAAAGAGAGGCAAGTTCCATTTTAAGACGTTCTGTTCCTACTCGCCGGGTTTCCCTCCATCCTAAGTAACTCTTGCTTTCCCTGCAGACTCTCGAGTGGGAGTTCCAGTCGCTCACCAATAAAGACTATCATGATCCAAGACGACTCCCTTCCAGCTGCACCACCTCCACAGATCCGAATTTTAAAACGACCCACCAGCAACGGATCCTTGGGGCCGTCCGTAACACAGAGCCGACCTTCACCACAAGTGAAGTCTTTAGCTCAGAGGGAGGCGGAATATGCCGAAGCCAGGAAACGGATCCTAGGCAGTGCCGATGACACACCTCAGGAGAGACCCACGTCAGAGAGGTAATTTACGTTTTTTTATATCTATTTATATGTATAATGTAATTTGTGTATATTCTTGTCTACTATTTCATACACCATGCAACCAGCTGTGGGTAAATGTGTGGTGCTCTGGGCAAACCCTTTAGATGTTATTGCAGCTATAAAAAAATGTAATGTGTTTACTGCTCCTAAAATAATTTGACAGACGTGCTCTTATAGTTGGTTTCTTAAATATGTTTGTGTTGAAACGTATTCGTTACATTCTTAATCTTCTTTAAAATAACATGGTAACAAATCAATTTAAACAGGACAGGAATAAAAACAGCCAGTCAGTCTGTAGCCTTTATAGGTGTTTCTAATCGAACCCTCAGTAGTCACAGCATCAAGAAATCAAGTTGTTGCGTAGTTACAGTCATGTGAAAAAGTTTAGTAAAGCCTGAAGGAAGTATGAAGTGTTTTCTCTTCACCGAATTAAGGATTTTTGTAAAAGAGACTTATGTTGTGTTAAACCTAACCAGGAAGTGAGATCTTGAAATGACGTCATTTTCGACCTTCAGGCATTCAAGCTACAAAAACATAGGGGCTTTTTACACCTGGTCACTTCATGCATTTTCTGTGAAAATGACCAGGTCTAAATGCCCTCCGAAACGTTTTCGAGATGGATATAAAACAAATTTCAGATGAAACAGGACAGGTGTAAATGCATGTGGTTGTTCAAGCCACATACGTCAGCACTATACTCCTCCCAAACAAAAGTACGTCACTCACAAGGGATCCTTCACCCAGGTGTCTCGTTGGGTCTTAAACTGCTGCTGCCAGCGAAAATGCAGCAAACGGTAAATGCTGTTATTTGTAGCATAACCGTCGTAACAAGTTTTTCCGTCTTCTTTTTGATTGCATTCTGAAAACACCATAGTGTGTTCCATTTCGATTACCCTGGAAATGAGGTCAAATATATTTGCATTTTGGGCGGGAGTAGAAAAGATCGGATCGATTCGCCGAGACACATTTATGTGGCCTAATGTAAGTGGAACAGGTTTAACAAATCAGATAGCTATCGGATCAGAGAAAACACATGAAGTGACCAGGTGTAAAAAGGCCCTTAGATGCCTCAAAGTTCCTCGCTCTTTTCTAGCAGTGGAATGTGATGTATATTTTCCTGTTCATACAGAATCTGTATTGTCCGATTCATAGAAGCTTGCAAATATGTCTGGATGTTGGTTGATCTAAAGCAAATAGTTGTGTGTGTATATACGGTAGAACTATAAATAAAATTAGTTTACTTTGTTTGCTGCTGTTGCTGTTAGAAGCCATATCGCTTTAGCGGTAAACCGTCCCGACTTTCCGACTTGGAATTCCGAGTTGAGAGGGGCATTTTATTTGTCTGTCAGAAAGATCAGGGGTCAGAAATGTAGAGTTTGCATTTTATTTGCTTAATCAAATACATCACTAGCTAAAATGTAGTAGTTGTGCTTAAACTATCTCTATATTTAGGTCACCACGTGCAGGAAGCCATACGCCTTCAGAGGATACGAGATCAAACAACCATGTAGTTCGGCAGCCAGCAGGTCCAGATGGTACACAAGGCTTTCGCCAGCGCAGATAGGAGTAACGGAGGCCTGGGAGAAAAGGAGAGCTTTCGGTCGATCTCCTAACAAACGGTTCAAATTTGGATAATTTTTAAAACAATATTTAGGATGTGGGATGTTTATGAAATGAGAAGAAGAAAACCTCATCCTTACCCATCAGGTCTCCTGAGCCAGTGTGGAATATAAAAGGGGAGGAAATATAACATGGAAGAGCAAATTTACACTGTGACTTCCAGATACTGCTCACTGTGATCCCTCTCCTCCCTCCAAAATAAACACTTAATCACTTTCCCTCTACACCTTAACTTACTGTGACTGGTGATCCGTCTGCCAACGGACAGCTTTTGACCTTGAAGCAGTCTCGAGATCAACCATGGCCCGTCTTTGAGGAAGACTTTTGGAGCATTGTGTGATGCCACATTAGGCGTTGGCTGTGCTGGAGGTGTTGTAAGATGTTGCACAGGTCACCAGCTCTTAGCAATAATATTAAGGATATTTCTTTCATTTTTCAGTTAGTTTCTTTTCCAGCTCTTCCCAAGCTTTTGTATTAGTTATGTTTGGTCTATTTCGTTTTAACCTTGTCAGATAAATGCCATACATTTTTAATGGGGAAGGGAATGGTGAGGGGTTTTGTGGAAACAAGTCTCTTAAGTTTTGTTTACAGTTATTATTGTTATTATTATTATTATTATTAATAATAATAATAATACTATTATTTTAATCTTGGGTCTTCCTATGGCTGTTCTGGTTTCTACATAAAGGAAATGAAGAATAAAAACAAAAAACTAATAGAGGAAAAAAATTTCTGCCTTTTTATATTTTTTGGGAAAGTAGGAATATTCAACTTTTATCAGTTAAAAATGAAGAGAAATGTAAATGCTTGTGGTGCTGGTGCGAATCACTGGGAGATGTGCAAAAGGGAAGGTATTGCTGGTTCCTTTTTTTCCTTCTTTTCTCTTGTATCTGCTGATAATTATTAGTTTATTTGTTGAAGTAGAAACTCAGGACACTGACGGAATCAAATATCTATTAATTAGCTTTTAAATTAGCGGTGGTGCATGTCACCTCGACCTGGAGTACCGGAGAAATGATTTAACTTTAAAAATATATATATATTTTTTAAAGAAAATTAGACCATGCACAAAACTATTGGTTCACTAAAGTGTTAGTGCTGTATTTCAACAAACAATAAGCACCATATTAGTACATTGCATCTCTCTCTCTCTCTCACACACACACACACTCAATGCTGTCATCCTTTGTTTAAAAAATAATGTTGTATGAGAATATGCCCTTTAATCTGTGCAAATGTCCAACTGTTCTACTGTATCAGACGAACCAGAGCGATTTATCATGAGCTGTGTGCGAACATGGACACCTACTTGTAAATACTTTACAAAATGCCCATTTAATAAAGACTTTTTAAAATATTGAACTTCAAAGCTTTAAATTTGTACATTTTAGAAGTGCTAATATTCACATTTGCAAATATAAATAAAGATTAGGATGAAAAACATTTTTAAAGTGCTTTTATTACATTACAAATGAGAGTCTTGTGTATATTTGTGTGTTTGTGTGTGTACCGAACCCCCAACTGCTCCCAAATGGCTCACCACGAATGGCACAAATGACTGCCCACTGCTCTGGGTGTGTGTTCATGGTGGGTGTGTGTTCACTGCGGTGTGCGTGCACTTTGGATGGGTTAAATGCAGAGAACAAATTCTGAATATGGGTCTACTTAGGTGTATGTCAGGTCACTTCATTTCATTTGTATGTGTGTGTGTATGTATATATATACATACACACACACATACATATACACATTGTTTTTATGGTAACAGTGCCGTATATAATAGGCGGTAGATCATCTCAATTTTCATAATGAGCGCATTTCCCATTAACACGACTGGATGCCATTGCAGTGCACAACACATTCTGGCATCTGATTCAATGCTTCATTTAATCCTATATTTTTTATCTATAAACCTTTAGTGCTGCAACTATTTAATGATGTAGTCAGTAGCTCCATCCCAAATGACCTACTACACACAATGTATTGTATTATTTGATGTATGATATTTATACGGTCATTATCCTCTTAAATGGATTTGTGAGAAGTCTTCCATTTTGGTCATCTTGAGAATTTCTTCTCATCCATCCTAGTAGCCCCTCACGTCTGCGGTCATTGAGTGTCTGAAGCGTCCATGGTTACATTTCCGTGCCATATGGTATTCCCTAATGCGTTGGAGGTTACTGCCTAATGGCAAGGTGAAGGTCTGGAAAGGAGACAGTCAGGGAGAAGGTAAGAGAATTGTAGCTTGTTTGAAGACAGTAAGAGGGGTGCTGTAAGTAGCGAAAAGTCTCAGGAACATGTTCATTTCTTCACGAAAAAAGTCTTCTAGGGGACTAGGATGGTGGCATACGTTTTACCGACAGCTGACCAAAACATGAGAATTTCATCAAGTATTTAATTATGACTTCACTATCTATGCAGTAGGAGGTAGTCGATTAGTGGCACTTTTAGCTATGGAAAAAAAAACTATTTAAATGATTGTTGCTCCAGGAGGGTTATGCTAGCTAACTCCGATTACAGTACACTGTGAAGGGTAAAGCAGCTGATCCAGCGGTGGCCATGATGGAGTTTCTGCTAGCTGGGCATCCAAACGCTTGTACTGCTTTTTAGACTCACGCTTTCCACGAAGGGTACGGAGGCAGTTTGGAACAAATGTGTCAATAAGAACCTAAAGATGGAAAAACATCACGGTTAAGAGCTATCCAACCTTTAACTGCAAATTAACAATAATACACGGTTACTGGCAAAAGCTGGTTTGGAGTTGGACAGACAAGCTGATAATCTTTTTTTTACCTCTAGCAAGTAGCATGTGAAGAAGTTGAGTGCAGCGAGTGCCAGCAGCAGCAGCTTGTAGTTCATGTCGTTAATGTTATACAGCTGCATTACTTTGTGAATAAAGTTATCGGGGACCAGAACGAGCAAAATCGTGGCCGCAAACAGGACCAGAAGAACAAATAGAAAAACAACTACAAGGAACGACAGAAAACAGAGAAAAAAAAAGGTTAAAACGCAGAAACTCGTGCAATATGTAGAAAATACAGTTTAAAAAATTTGTGTTATAAGCCGGCAGAAGACTAAAACATACTGACAAGGTGTTTAAATGCTGAAGATACTTAAAGATAGAGCTATAATTACAGAAAATGACTGTCATGAATCAGTGTGATCTAGCCTTGTGCAGGAAATGGGCTCGCGTTAACAGAAGCACAACAGAAGGATTTTATTTTATCCATTACCTTCAGTTATTTACAGTCCCTCATTTGCAGGACAATCTTGAGCCTGGTGGCTTTAAGACGAGAGCCATAGCAGTGTTCACATACTTACATTTTTAATTCAACATTTCACACACAACTTTATTATTGGCTATCTTTGTTTGCAATGGCACTAAATCAGCCTTCATTGAGAATGTCTTTGACAGTAAAATCGTACACTGTAATGCAGGCTCAGATGCCAAAATGTTCCTTGTATTTTATATTACCATTTTTGTAAAGCTGTTTCTTGTAAGGGTAGCCTTTTGTCACAACTATACACATGATGATGTACTGGAACCCCGAGAGAGTAAACACACTCGTGTTCTCCATGTTTGGCAAATTTTCTGCTCCAACCACAGTGGAATTGAGAGGAATGTACCTACAGATAAGCAAAAAAAAAACCAAAAAACAGCATAATAAACCTGAGAACTAACAACGCTCAACAGCTATAAAGCCGTTTCTCAGACTCACCATTCCTGTGATTTAGTGATGAACAGAGCAGCCACCTGGCACAGAATGAGCAGTAATGTGTGGAGGAGTAAAGAGGATAGAACAGGCAGAGTTAGGAGGCTGGCGGGGGGGCGCTTGGGGTGAAGCTTATCGCTAGGGCCACCTCGACCCATCACTATAGCGAGCACCGTCACCAAGGCCAAGTCAAAGTAGAGGAACTGCAAATCTCCCAAGTTTGTTTTCACCTAAACCAGAAAAGTAAATGCATAAAAAAAACCACACACATCAAATACTGTTAAATGTTCACATTATAATCTCCCCATCTCTTATTTATACTCTGGCCTTCAACCAGAATGTGGGTTATAACATACATAAGCAAAGACTTTGAAATATAATAAAATTTCACCTTGATAGAACCAGAAAAATAAGCAGTGCATGAGAGCATGTGTATAATGGGCTTATGGAACTGGTGTAAAAATGTCAATATGGTTGGTTTACTAATATGTTGTTAAGACTAATATACACAGATCAAGCTAATAGTAAGGACAGCTAGTAATAGTATGAGCATTAAAGCACTCACGGTGTAGAGGATGAGTACAGAGGAAAACTGGATCAGACTGTACAATGCCATATATTTGAAAAGACTGAAAGACGTCACCAGCGAGCATCTTCCTTCTCTGTTTAAACAAAGACGTGTTAGTCGTTAAAAAGAATATTTTCATTTATGGCATTTGGCAGACACCCTTATCCAGAGCGAGTTACATTTTCTCTCAATTCTTTATACAACTGAGCAATTGAGGGTTAAGTGCCTTGTTCGGTGGCACAGTTGTGGTAGCTTGGTGAACTTAGGATTCGATTCACAAGCTTCTGATCAGTGGTCCTACACCTTAACCACTAGGCTACAACATACCATATGAAAACAATACATGCCTGCTGTACTGGCTGAGAGTTTCAACATGAGGTGTATTCTGCAAAGAAAATATCTTTGCATACATGAATCAGTGACAAGAAAGGACAACTCTTCTTTCTAACCTGATCAGCAAAGGCACACAGCTGATGTTGTCAGATTTGGAGGTAAAGGGTGAAGCAACAGAAGCCTCAGCCTCAGACAGAGAGACTCCAACATCAGCAGCCCTCAACGCACCACAGTCGTTAGCTCCGTCCCCACACATGCCCACCCTGTAACTGGAGAGGGAGAGCACAAAAGAGAAGATAGTACACTTAGAAATTAACATTTTCACAGCCACAGCTTCACAGTATACGTTTGCTGACATGATAATGAGTCACTTGTTATAATTCTGACTAAAACTGAAAGAAGAAACGCTTCCATCGGTAGGAAAAATTCAACAAAGCTTGTGGTAATTCAAACTGTGGTTGCTTTAAAGAGCTAAACATTTGTTGATATTTTTTTTATTTTGCTTCCCCTGATAACCTTCATCTGAAATAATATAAATCTGCAACCATGACTGGAAGAAAATCCACAATGTTATGTTGTGATGCAGCCCAATGTCTGTGAAACAAGTTTGTTCCTGTTATTACTTATGTTATATACAGTTCATTTATTCAGTCTCTTTGTCTTTTGACGTCAAAAAAAAACCCACAAGGAAAACCCACAGTTTCTCATGTCACCAGAAAAGCAGACATCAGAAAAATTCTTGCTGAATCATGCTGAAGATTCTCCCATGACACAGACACATGGCATGTCTCCAAATTGAGATTTCAAAAGGTATATGTTATATGGTTTAAATCATTTAATCAGCTTCAAATTGTGAAAAACAATACCATGGATTAATCAATGGTCTCACTATTTATTGAAAAACTTAAACTCTTTAGTCTAGGTTTTTTATTATATTATTCCACAGTTCAATCGGACATTATTTTATAGGGCTACAAGTCACTTGTGCCCATGGGCGTAAATCCCGTGGGGGTGGGGGGACGGAGGGGACATGTCCCCCCCCCCCCCATCTGAAGGTTGTCCCCCCCAAAAAAAATAATTTAAAAAATATCGCACTCTTTATTGTGAAAAATATTTATATATACCTAAATAATTGTGTAAGTAGTAAAAAAACGCATAAAATGCATGTAGAAACAGTTGAGTCCCCCCCTCCCCTTCCTCACAGTGGTTTGACCCACTGCCTGCTTTCCCAGTTCATCTCACCTACTCTGCACACACGAGTCAGGTGTGCGGCTGCGGCTTAGTTAATGTTAAACTCCATTACGTAGGGGATTTTATTCACTTTAAATAAAGCGATTCTCTTTAATGAAGTTGATACAGACTCGTTCATAAATTAGTTGCGGCAAAAATGCTGATTACCGATGTAATTTTTCATGAATCTGCTATATTAGCGATTAAAATCTTACTTATCTAGTTAACGTTAGCTTGTTTACAATAGCTTGTTGCATAGTGCACTGTAACTAACACGCCAAAGCCGTCGAGAAAAACTTTGAAAATAACCATAATGACGCAGTCTCCATGCTACAATAGTATTGATAAAAGCAAACTTTTTCACTGTGGGGACATGTCTTTATAAGTGCAATTTGACTGTATTATTTGTGTCCCCTTCAAAAACTGCTCATGAGAAATTTTATATTTATTGCCCCCCCCCTACTGTTAAATGAATTTACATCCATACTTGTACCCAATAGTAAATAACATTTTGAAAGTAATGGTTTTTGATGTCTTGCCAAAATCTTTTAAAATTACAGACTCCTGACAATGCTTCACAGACCCGACTTTGAGAACAACTAATGTAAAGATATAAAAACTGACATAAAGGCTTAAAACAACTACTACAGAATATAACAGAAATGTTTATACGGTTTAATACATGTCTGGTATTTAAGCGATTACTTCATATAGCTTTTGTCCTCTTACTTCAGTTTCTGTAGAGCTTTAACCAGCTGAGTTTTTTGGTCTGGAGACATCCGAGCATACACTGTTCCTTTCATCAGAACCTGCAGTAAGCACACACCAGATTCTGTTCCCATCCAATTTGGAAAGCAATCAATCTGTGATGAATGCACATCCAGTTTAGTAATATACCTTAGGTAGTTGTTCTGGAAAATAATCGCACAGAGCTGCAAACGACTTTCCATTTATAGCCAGTTGATACTTAATACTGTTCTGGTACAAGCCCTATGGAACAGAGAGAGAGCTTTTAGGAATACACACAGCTTTGGCTATCCAATCCAATTCAAATTATAAAGAGTATAGCAGAAAATGGCTTTCTATAAAGGAAGCGATACACGATAATGTTGTTCGTTGCTTTAAAGCAATAAAAATAAATGAAGTCCTGTATAAGAACCTGTTCCAGAATATTCATGGTCTCTTGAGTGCTGACGACAGCAGGCGAACCATCACCTTGATGAAATCGTAACACTGCCATTGAGTTGGCAGTAGGGGGAGACGCATGAACAAAAACAACCTGCTCGTGTGAGGACATCATTCCACATGCTCGGGCTACATTCAGGGCTGTAAGAATGTTATCGCCTGCGGGAAAAAGAAGTGAAAGTAGCACAATGTGAATAGTCACAGAACACATGATGTTTTTGTTTGTGCCAGAGTCTGGTACTGTAATACAAAAAAATTAAATAAAGGAATACACTAGTTATAAGGTCTAGCAAAGTAATCACATGCTCGGAATACAGGGATTTGCAGATAATGAAAGCCTGGTACTGAAAGCGTTATAAATTGCAGCAAAGGTTTGCACTGAGTTTTCAAGTGGAAGATTTGTAATAAATAAACATTTGCAAGAAGAAGAGGAAGAAGAAGAAGAAGGCCTTAATGGGTTTATCGGTCATATATACTTTACAGTACAGTGACATTCTTTATTTTGCACAATGCAGCTTGTTAGGAACCCTGACCCGAGTTATACTGTAACAGGATGTGCTATGCACAAAATGTGTGCTTTAACTCTCTACATTTGATTATATTGTCTTCTGGTAAAGTAGGTTCCTGTCTTTTGTATACTATCTGCTTAACTCACTTTGCTCTAGAGTAGTGTGATTTGAATTGTGTTATATTCCATAGCATTGTTGTTTTTTATAGTGTGGGTTTTTGTTGTTCTCTCAGCTGATTAATCAGGAGTAGTTTCAGTCTCCCTTAAGGTGTGAATTGGGGGCAGGGCTTACCTATTTAAATTGAAGGTTCTCCGCTACAGACGATAGGACGGTTGGTTAGTAGCTCTCTCTCTCTCTCTAACATTAGTGTCTAGTACTGTTTTGATATATTCTACCATACCTTATTTCTCACTCTTGTTTGACTACAAATATGTGCCTTAAACCCATCTCTGTACTCAAGGCCTACTCTCGCAGACGCTCTCATCCACAAAGCAGAGGTCACAAACCCAATAACGTCATCTACCCTCCTCTGTTGTTTAAGTCTCAAACAGTAGTGGTAGGTGGGCTCTGGAATTGTCAGTCTGCGGTAAAGAAAGCTGATTTTATCTCTGCTTTAACTTCCCATTACAATCCCCTTTGATTTTCTTGCTCTAACAGAGACCTGGATATCCCCACAGAACACTGCTACACCAGCTGCTTTATCCTCTGCCTATGCTTTCTCTCCCTCACCACGAGAAACAGGCAGGGGTGGTGGTACAGGTTTATTGTTGTCAAAGAAATGGTGCTTTAAACCTCTACTCTTCTCTAATTTAACCATCTCTTCTTTTGAATTTCATGCCATTTCAGTTACCTCTCCTATCAACCTTGTTATCATTGTTGTCTACCGCCCTCCTGGTCCCCTAGGAGACTTCCTGGAAGAAATGGACTCACTGCGTAGTGCTTTCCCTTCCGATAGCTCCCCCCTGACAGTGCTTGGTGACTTCAATCTCCCCTCTGACAAGCTACATTCTTCTTCCCTCCTGTCTCTTCTCGACTCTTTCTCCCTCACACTCAACAGCTACATCCCCACACACAAAGGAGGCAATGTCCTGGACCTGGTTTTCACCCGTCCTTCTCCAGCTACAGACGTGACTGCTACCCCACTCCACGTCTCTGATCATCACCTGGTATCCTTCACCATCACTCTACCTATCTTACCTAAAACTACTTCTCACCCCCTCGCTCTTACTCGCCGCAACCTTCACTCTGTCTCCCCTTCATCTGTAGCTTCTGGCACTCTTTCTTCCCTTCCTGATGCTAAGTCTTTTTCCTCACTACCCTTAGACTCAGCCACAGATACTTTCCTCTCATCTCTTTCCTCAACTATGGACTTCCTCTGCCCTATGTTCACTAAACCCAAGAAAACTTCTTGTTCTGCTCCTTGGCTTTCAGATGTGCTGCGCAACAATCGAAGAGAGCTAAGATCATCAGAGAGAAAGTGGAAGAAATCACAACTTGATGCAGATCTTGATTTTTACAGAACACTTCTTGTCAAGTTCTCCTCAGATGTGACTTCTGCCAAGACTTCCTTCTACAAGGAAAAGCTTGAAGCTTCCTCACATGACCCTCGGAAATTCCACAACATCATCTCTTCTCTGCTCAACCCCCCGGCTCCACCTTCTTCATCCTCCCTGACTGCAAAAGACTTTGCTTCTTTCCACCAGGAGAAGATTGAGGAAATCTGCCGGACCTTCACTTCAGCCCCGACTGCACTTACATCTCAGAGTATGGATTCCCCTACACCTTCGTTGTCACATTTCTCAACTGTGGCAGCAGAAGAGCTTTTACAACTCATCCAGTCCTGCAATCCTACCACCTGCCCATTGGATCCACTCCCTACCACTATGCTCCAGACCATCTCACAAGACCTCTTGCCCTTCATTTCCACTATCGTCAATAGATCCATAGCATCTGGTCAGGTACCAACTACTTTCAAGAGAGCAAGGGTTATTCCCATCCTAAAGAAACCTGCTCTGGATCCATCAGACATCAGTAACTACAGACCGGTATCACTTCTCTCATTTCTTTCAAAAATTCTTGAACGCATTGTCTATAATCAACTGTCTGTCTATCTCTCACAGAACAACCTCCAAGATCCCAAACAGTCTGGCTTTAAAGCAGCTCACTCTACAGAGACAGCCCTTTTGGATGTCTCTGAGAAGCTACATACTGCTAGATCAGCCAAACTATCATCCGTCCTTATTCTCCTTGACCTTTCAGCAGCGTTTGATACGGTCAACCACAAGACTCTCTTATCCTCCCTCAAGAGTCTTGGGATTTGCGGATCAGCTTGGGAATGGTTTGCCTCCTACCTGGAAGGACGCTCATATCAAGTAACATGGAGGGGAGTGACATCTGCTCCACGCAGACTCTCCACTGGCGTCCCACAGGGCTCAGTACTTGGTCCTCTTCTTTTCTCCTTGTATACTCGCTCTCTTGGTGAAGTTATTTCATCACATGGGTTCTCTTACCACTGCTATGCTGATGATACACAACTTATCTTCTCTTTCCCACCCTCAGATGCCACAGCTTCTGACCGGATCTCAGCATGTCTGGCAGAAATTTCATCATGGATGACTGCTCATCAGTTAAAGCTCAATCCTAGCAAAACTGAACTGCTGTTCATCCCAGGTGCTTCATCCCCAGGTCACGATCTTGCTATATCCTTGCACAACGATCTGATCTCCCCTTCAGCCACAGCTCGCAACCTTGGGGTAACCATGGACAATCAACTGTCCTTTTCCTCTCATGTTGCAAATGTGACTCGCTCATGTCGGTTCCTTCTCTACAACCTTAGAAGGATTTGGCCATTTTTGTCCACACAGACTGCCCAGGTACTTGTTCAGTCTCTTGTCATTTCTAGACTGGATTACTGCAATGCACTGCTGGCAGGTCTACCTATGAACGCAATCCGTCCTCTGCAAATGATCCAAAATGCAGCTGCCCGGCTTGTTTTCAACCTGCCAAAGTTCTCGCCTACCACCCTGCAGCTGCGATCCCTCCACTGGCTTCCGGTAGCTGCACGCATCCGGTTCAAAACACTGATGCTGGCCTACAAAGCCAAAAATGGACCAGCTCCCTCTTACCTCAAAGCCCTCATCATTCCTCGCACTGCACCCCGCAACCTCCGATCTACCAGCACTGCTCGACTGGTTCCACCATCTCTCAGGGTAAGAGGCAAGTATACTACAAGACTCTTCTCTGTACTGGCACCAAGGTGGTGGAATGAACTTCCCATAGAGGTCTGGACAGCTGAGTCACTGGCTATTTTCAAGCTCCGGTTGAAGACCTACTTATTCAGGAAGCACTTCAACTAGCACTTCTTTCCTTATCCTTTGCATTTATTAAAAAAAAAACAAAAAAAAAACCTTTGACACTTTTTCATTGTAACTTTGAACAAATGTTTTAAACTCATGGTATCTTAAGTATGTAACCTAGTGAACCAGCATTAATGTATTCAATGTTAGAGATTTAAGCACTTATGTACGTCTCTCTGGATAAGGGCCTCTGCCAAATGCTGTAAATGTAAATGTATGCCATTAGATAGGATGTGTCAAAAAGAATGTAAGTAAGCGGCTTCAGGAAGCTAAGTTAGAAATTTGTTCTGAGGATAAAGAAAGTAGCTGGAGACGCTTGTTAAATCAAAGTGTTGGCTTTTTGTTATGTTAATATTATTAAATCAAATCTCTAAGGTATAAATCATGCACTGCCTACCAGTGACCATGACAGGGCGGATTAGTGCTTGTCTCAAAATGTTAATGACTCCTGCACTTTCAGGCTTCACCTTGTTCTTCATTACTAACAGCCCCAGGAACTGCAAGTCTTTTTCCACCTCTACCCTATAAATAAATATGTTGAAAATTATGTACAGTCCAAGAAATAAAAAAAAAAGTATATTTATCTTATCAAGGTTCTGAAATAAATTGACTACATAAAAATAATTCACAGAACTTACCTTTCAATACTGCTGAGGTCTGTATGCACATCAACCTCCTTGTAGGCAAGGGCTAGGACCCTGAAACCCTCACTGGCGAACTCCCGTAGTGTGTTGGTAAACTGAGAAGGTACTGTCAGGCACAAAGTAAAGGGCAAATAAATCAGATGACCACTGAAAGCCAAAATGCAAGAAAACAACATTTTTTTTCTACACTTTTGCTCAAATGTTTTGTATGAATGCCCATTGGTCGGCACTATCTTGTGTTTTTTTTGTCCTGTAGTCTTTTGTTTTGTCTGTCTCTTTTATCTTGCACTGTTTTGCTCTAGTTTGAACACGTTGCACTTATGCTGCTAGGACAACTTCCTTTCAATCCTTAGCTCTGTGTTAGCACTGTTTTGTTTTATGTAGCACTCTGGTCCTGGAGGAACGATGTTTTATTTCTCTGTGTACTGCATCAGCTATATATGGTTCAAATGACAATAAAAGCTTCTTGACTTTCACAGTTCTTACCCCTTACACAGTAACTGGCCACCATCTCAGGTGCCCCTTTGAGAAAGCTGTAAGCCGAGCCTCCCCCCGAGACCACCGCCACCACACTCATCCTCTGTAGAGTGGAAGAAAAAGGGAAACGGCGCACTATTGCTACCGACTGACTAGCAGCCTGTAAAATGAAACATAAAAAAAAGGAACAAATGATTACTTGAAATAGTAATACATGTGTGATGTGAAACTTAAAAGTTTCTTATTTTAGTTCGGTTTCATTTCCTCAGTGTGTACTTACTATGCCTTCAGACTCTAAAGTAGGTGGCTTCATCAATGCGAGGATCCGATGACTTCCAAACTCAAGACTTTCCGTTTCGTTAGTCAGCTCCTCCAGTTTCTACCATTGTTACAACAAAGATCTTCACTGACCGGTCCTTGTCTCTTCAAATATACATCATTAGTTTTCTCTAACATCTTATCAAGATACTGTACTAAGCAATAAACCGTGTTCTTCAAAGTAAATCCAAGAAAGACACCTAGGAGGTTATCTCTTGTATAATCTAAATGCATATCAGAATATTAATTGTTACTGAGCTCCCGAGTGGCACAGCAGAAAAGTGCTTGATCTATTGTTGGAATAATGTTAAGAAGATACGCTCGTTTGGCTTCACGCATTTTGAAGGAAGCACATGATACTAGATAAACTTCACCATCTCAGACTGGAAGCTGTTAAACGTTAAAATCTGAAATAATACAATATCACTTTTTTACTAAAACAGTACATTTGAATTCTTTTTTATTTCCATTACTTCCATTACCAGAATTTGCATTTGTAGATCTCCCTGTAGAGCAAAGAATGCTGAAACATTGCAGCAGTTTATCTTCCATTTTTCTTTAACCCAAGCCAAGTGATGATCGAAGATAGGTGCATAGGAACCAAACGGAAGTAAAACTAAAAAGGTGCAAAGTCATGTTTGGTCCAAGAAATTTTTGCAAGAACCAATCTGGGTCCTGATTGGTCCAACAGAAAAGCATTCATCCTGTCATCATGTTTCATCATCTTGATGGCCAGGAGCTGAGGAAGCAAAATTGGATGTGCCCTTTCCTCAATCAATCAGTGACACAAGCCAACTGTGGGAGTCTGTCAGCTAATATTCAGAAGACACCAATGATCTCATTTAAGTGTACAGTTCCATGATCAGCAGTTTGCTTGTTTCATGCATCTTGTAAGAAACACATGCTAGCCTTCACTCAGCCCTGTATGGTACTTGCGTGTAGGTCATGCGATAGGGAAAATAACTAGCAAACTGCCAAATTAGTAATAATGACAAATAACCAAAATGGAAGAAAAATTAAGCATCAAAAAAGGAAATTACTTAAAGAAGCTTGAAATGGCATTTGCCTTGCCACATGCACAGTTGTGACATCCCAATGTGAAACTTAAAAATTAGTTTAAAATACATGGGCGTTAAAGAAAGTCTATTACTCGGGATAAGACATATGCAAATAGCGCCACATTATAAATATTTGCACAATGCTAACTGGCAAGTAGTACACTATGTATAAATATCTCCTCACCCAGCCTGTAGACTCAATCATTTTTAGTTCCAGTGGGTCTCCAATGGGTTGATCACCAAGCAAAGCTACTGAATGGCAGGAAGCCAAGGCCCACAGCATGGGTCCCGGTGAGAGAAGACAGGGGTCAGGTACCAGCTCATGAAACCCTGTACCATTTCTGCTAGCCTCCTTCACCCCCCACACATCCAGACCCTCCTCAGTCAGAGTGCCTGTCTGAAAAAAAAAGTGCATACATTTTAATAAAACTAATGGCATACCAATATTTTTGATTAATTATCATTTTTATACTCCATTCAGTGACCAGTCCTAAAAGAGACCACTCCCATTATGATAGAAATGTCCCAACATAGGACTAAAGGATTTATTCAGATATTTCTTAGATCTTTCCTTTAATTTTCACCCATCTATAGGTAGACAGATGCACTTGTATGCAGAAGTTTGGGCACCCTTTGCTAAATTGCAAATCTCATTACATTTTTTAGAATATATATTCAATAAAATGTCATGTAATTATGTAAACAATGTAATGTAACAATTCCAGAGGATAATAAATTCTCTCATAGTAAATTATCCTTGCAACCTCAATAAATCTACTTAATGCATTTAGTGTAAATCAAAAGAAGGCTACAATAAAATTATTCTTCGTGGATGTGTGGCAGCCAATGGCAAAGAAAACATCAGCCAACTCTGTAACATACAAAGTCAGCAAAGTCAGACTTATACATCAGGACCGTGCTCAATAACCAGCACTAAGAAAATTACTTCAAGAAACACAAGCTAAAGCTGTTGGAATGGCAGCAGGAGATTTGAATGTAGTCTAATACACACATGCTGCAATGCGACTAAATGGAATACTAAGCAATGGGTTACGCATTATCCATAGTGGCTGTGTGATAAACATGCATATATAGTATAATGTGCATAAATAGTATGCAATTATTTATTCATTCATTTTCTACTTCATTCCACTAATTTCATCTAGTGTTTCTTGTCTATTTCTGCATCCAAAATATACAAAGCTGTATGTAGGCAGCCAAGAGACTTTTGTTTGACATCAACTGTAATTTTTTTGCTATTTTTTCCTCTGGCGATCAGGTTGCCAGAGGAAACCTACTTTTTCCTTTCTAGCTTTCCTTTTTTAGAAAGTGGAGACTTTCTTCATCAATTATAAAAACCCTAAGCCTTCAATATGACTAATTTTTTTTTCATTCATCTATCAGAAACTGTCCTCACTCTCCACCTGACTCCACTCTTTTCTTACCTTGTCAAAGCAGAAGAGAGAAATCTTTCCACAGACATTGATGCGAGGTGGACTTATGCAGAACACACCGTTTTTCTTGAGGCGCTGCTGGGCATAAATCGTGCCTGTTGTTAAAGCAGCAGGGAGAGCTGGAGGTACAATAATGGTGATAATGTCCAGAGAACGGATCACGATCTCCCCCCATGTCGCCTGAGAACAGAAATTTGACGGATATCTATAATGATCTATTGTAATATCAATACACAGCCTACAGCATTAACATACATTAAATGTTACTTCTTTTTTTTTGACACATTAATGTATACTTACATTGCTCCGGTAAAGTACCACTATACTGTATATTGTGCCAATCAGTGCTGCAACAGAAAGACATTTATCATGTGAGTACTGACTTGCCTACACAATAGGTAACAATCTAAATAATGTGTTATTAATATTAGTTTACCCAGAACTCCTAAGAAAAGTAGAAATTTCATGGCATCTGCATAGAAACGGAAGTTAACTGGCTGTGGGTAGAGAATAGAGCTGATGAGGTCACCTTTAGCGGTGAAAAAGCCTGAGGAAAAAATAATAAAAACAACAGGTCTAATGAATTCCTTAAAAAAAAAACCATATAACTCATTGCAGTAATATTTTGTGTTCAGATTTACCCGTCTGTGTAACTACAGCTACGGCCCCCTTCCCGCTTGGGCAACCCCCTTTGGCTTGGATGATCTGGGTACCACAGAAAAGTGTGTGTCTTCGCTGAGATTCGGGACTGTACTTCACTTCTGAGACTGGCAATGGGGTCTTCATCACAGGTACGCTCTCACCTGACAACCAAGGATGAAAAAGAAAAGGTGTTAAAGGAAGAAAGAGAAAAAGAATCAGACATACATCATTGGCAAATCAGCTGAGCCAATGCTGACACACTACTCTACACTCAATGTTTCTAAAGGTTCAAGCTTTTTCTATATTACCTCACCTGGGATGTAATAATTAGATGGCTCTGAATTGGCTCTGAATTGTTTTTGTGCTCTCTAGCACTCTCTCCTTCACTCCCCTTCTCTCTTCTAGCTCTCTTCCATCCTAACACGCTCTATATCCCTTCCTAGCTTTCTCTCTCTCCCTTTATATCTCCTTTTTTAAGTATCAACACTGAAATTCAATAGTTTTCATCACCTGCCTGGAACACTTTGCCAATTGGCTGTGCCACATGAAAAAAACAGTAAGTGAGCAGTGTTAATTATTTCATTTCCCTAAGAATTCATCCTATGCATCAGAGCTAAGGGAAGAGAAACACAGTCCAGTGCTGTTTGTTAGGTCTTGAGAAATTTCAATGATGTTAATCCTTTAGTTGCTTGTTCAGCTATACAGAGGCATAATCTGTACAGCTATAACATATATCAATCTTTTTCTTTTGGGTTGCTTCTCTTGGTTTTGTAAAGAAAAAAAATATTTTCATAAAGAAAAAAATATTAAGAGTAAAGAGAAATATTTTGGCACTATGGCACGCTGTAACCTTTCTCCTACGCTAAAGCATGTCTGTGAACCAAAAACATTTGGATATTCAAAGGCCTATTTATGCTGCTCTTGCCTGTGGTTGAGGATGTAAACTTTGCACTGCTAAATTGTTAGATAAATAGACAAAAGTCTATAAGTTCTTCTTTAGGTGTTTACTACCACCTCCTCCAAAGTAAAAGCAATAAAAGGAAATAAGATTGGATTATTGTTTTAGTTACAGTGTTATAACCAAATAGACATGTGCATAAGACTCATTCAGTTACAGTACAGTGGGATCCAAAGGTCTGAAAGATCCAGTGAAAGTACTTCAATTCTGCATTATTTTCTAATTAAATTCATAAATACATTTCATTAATCATTACAGATTATATTACTGAAAAGTTGACTGGAAATCTTTGAAACAGTTCCATATATTTCAGAGTCTCTTAGTATTTGTTGTTTCCCTTTTTTGCTTAATGACAGTGTGCACGAGAGCCAGCATCATTGCTACAGGTTTGTGCAAAACCTTTTTTAGGATCCATTTTAGATCCAGATCGTTGGAACACAAACATACAGAAGAGATTAGGCATGAGGAAAATCTGTTCAAGGCAAGACCAATATAACAAAACTGCTCAAAATTTAAATTGGGACCTGGAAATAATATAATAAATATACAAATTGTAATTATAAATTAATTAAATGTACACAGAATGAATCATTTACTTTCTTTCTCTGAAATATTTCAAAATTCTAAAATATTCTAAATTATTACAAAAAAAGATCTTCACTGTGGTTTCAGCATTTTTGACCCTATTGTACCTGCATAAACTGTGTCGCACTACAATAGAGAGTGAAGATATAAACAAAGAGAAAAAAAGTTTACATTGGTTTGTTGGTGTGTTAATAACGAAGTTAACTGATAAAGGTTTCCTTCACAGATTTATTTGTTATTAGTCAGAAGTCTGTCCCAATACCCTCTCATTAGATGTTGCCTGATGCAAATTCTCCCTATGGGTCATAATAAGAGTATTTGAGTTTGCTCACCAGTCAACATGCTCTCATTCACCAAACACTCCCCGGCCAGCAGGGCAGCATCGCATGGTAGGTGCAGACCTTCAGCAGGAATCAGCACACAGTCTCCTGGCACTAGTTCAACCGAACTCACGCACTCCTCCTCTAAGTTGTACAGAACACACACATATACACATACACATTGAAAAATCATACATAGGCAGGTACTTAAAACAAAAAAATTAGAAGTCAATAATGTACATGTAATATAAATAAGCTGGAATGTTACTAGCTGGTGTAATTATAAAGGCTCAGGTTTTAGTAAAGATCACCTCCAGTGGCTTTGCGTACAGTGACGTTCACTATGAGCTGGGCCATGTGGTGCAGAGTGTTGCTTTGCTACAGAAGCACACACAAAAGCTAGATAAATGAGCATGTCATTACAAACATAGGAGGGAAGCTTATACATCTTATTTATCTTACATAAGCTTGTGTGTGTGTGTATAAGAGGTGCAGATATGACATTGTGTACTTGCCTTCCGGATCTCGTACAAGGATACAGCGATGGATAAGAAAGATATTATAAAGATGCAAACAGCATAAAAGTAGTATTTATCTGACATCCACAGGATAATGCTAAAGACTTGAAATATGTAGAAGGGGTTGAGGACCTGCAAGATGAAACCAGATTTAAATGAGGCTCAGTATCAAGATGGAATGTATTAAACATATTAATAGGAAAAAAAAGTTGAAAAATCAAGTAAAACCATAACAAAAGTAATAATCCTAAATAAAAATAACAGCACAAACAAACAATTTGAAACAGTAAACATTTCAAATACTAAGCAGTCCAACTACAATTTTCCCTTCAAAAATTTCACAGTTTTTTTTAGATTGAATTTTGTGCTTTTTTGTAGAAAACATGAAATGGCAAAGCTGCAAGCTCAAGATTCTTTTTCTAAACTGCTACCAGTGAAGACACACATGCGATTACTTTCTATGATACTTTTTGTACTCATGATTAACGGGACTCAAAGAGGTCTCAACCTTTTGGCCCAAATCTGCTGTAACTTTGAAGAATTGCAAGCTCTTTAGAATACCGTGGAGTTGACTTGATTTTCACTTAAAATCTGTGCTTGAAAAATCCTGGAAGGACTGATTAAACGTAATTTACAAACCTAAAATATTCCATAGCAAGCAAGTTAGAAATCAATAAGAAAGGTTTAAAATTTTTGAAGATCACAAAATACTTTCTGGTGAATCCGCCTGTAATTAAGTATGCCAACCCGACCTGTCCCTCAGAAACCAGTGCGAGTTTTCGTAACTTCTACATTGGACTATTTAATGTTCTCTAAGGAAGCTTAAGTCTACTCAGCCAGAAACGTTATACCGCCGGATCTGTGACTTTTGTGTTTGATCAATCAATTGTCTGTACTATTTCTAGCTCTAACTGCAAGTCTTGTTTCATCTCACATGATACCTGGGAAAGAAGAGTAACAGAATGAACAGTGCCACTAACATGCTTGGTGATTTTAATGTTTTTCTTCCATTAAATGAGCCCTGAGCTTTTACAAAATATGTTTTGTAAAAAATAGCTTTATACCTTATCTCATGACCAAAGCTACTTTTCTGTAAATCAGCATAAAAATACGATAAAGCCATGGAAAAATAAGGTACCTCTTCAATCAGCAACTGCAAATAAGACTTCACAGGTACATCAATGATATTGTCCCCAAAAATCTGTCTCCTAGGGGCAAAAAAAAATAAAATAGGATGAGAATTAATTTAAATGGGAATGGATGGAGCTGGGTGACCTTATTTCAAATAAGCGTCATGCAATTAAACAATTTAAAACCTTGAAATTTGTTCCATTTGACTAAGTCCTTCCTGTCTGTGGTGCAGATCAGCACAAGTCCAACCATCACTAAGAATACTGTGAAATAAAATAAATGTTTTTGGGTTAAAAAAAAAAAAGAAATAGACAAAACAAATACATAATCGCACTATAAATATATCTACTAGATCTCCTACCTAACTTTGCAGAAAGCCCCTTTTTTGGGCAGCCACACATACCGCATGCCCTCAAACACATAGTATCGCAGTAGGGTTTTCTAAGGGATAGAAGCAATCCTTTATTAGACAAGAAAACATCAGAAACAATTTCAACTGTTATGGTTTTTGTCGAATTTACCTCATCTTTTTGCAGCTGGATATCGTCTCTGCTCTCATTCTCATCCAGCTCTCCTCCTGTGAAGCCTAAACTGGATGGAACAAATGTTTGCCGTTGTGGTTATCTGAGATCATTACAATGCTAATTCCAGTAAGAAAAGTATAATTAGCAGCAAGTAACATTTACCAAAATTCAAACGACGAAATATGACCTTGACATATGGGACATAAAAATTGCTGCTGAATTAATACTTCATGTATCATCCACATGACACGTTGTAGAAGATTTATCCAGCTTTTATTCAGATTTTCTTCAGCCTGCTGTGTTATGAAAGCTTTCACAAACTGTAGCTTAGATTTGCCCTCAGGCTGAAGTCAACACCAAATCTGCCAGTTTAAATTTCCTGCTTTCTATGTTTAAACAATTTGCAAGTCAAAATTAAAAGATTAAGATTTTAACAGAAACTCTGATTACAGTACATTATCTGTAGTGGAACAAGGAGTGAACTGAAATACTGTAATTTTGGTAACGATTAGGAGTAACGATTTGGTATTTGGTAACGATTTTTTTAATGTATGAATGTGCTTGTGCATGAGTATACTGTTCCTTAAAGATGTCATGCGAGACCTTTTTATGACATTGATGAAATGACTGTTTTTAAAAACTAGATGATTTTCATACTGCTTCATTAAAAATGAATGGTCTGGTCTGGGTCCATCACAAACGCCAGACTAATTTGGTCAGGACACACGAGGATATTTTATTTTATGTTTCAAAATTTTTGATCATTTGCACTGTCATTTAAAATTTGTGAATATTCTGTGATGATGATTCAAACTGGAAAAAGCTTCCTCACAGAATTACCTCAGAGCGTTTCTGAGGTATGCTCTGCATTAATGTTTCACATGGAACTTTAATTATTAGCCAATGCTGTAACTTACATATGACCCAGCCTATGTAGTGTTTTCCATCAGCAGACCAGAATTTCTGAGGCTCAATCTACAGTCGTATTTTTCTAAATGATGTAACATCCAAAAATCCAGTAGCTACTGCTTTAGGCTTTATTTTGTGGTTTTACGTGTACAGCTATTCGTTTAGCATACACTTTTATACAAAATGTACTTAGTAAACTATATCCATGGTTATAAACCTCGAATATAAACCTGGAGGTTCTATTAGTTCACAATTATTATTATTATTATTATTATTATTATTATTATTATTATTGTTATAACAAAAATACTAAGTAATATTTGAATGAATTTCGATCTCTGCAACAGCTGTGTTTGGAGAAAAATATGTTTACAGCATTTTAAACAGGTAATCAATATGGCACATGGTCCATCACCTGAATTCAAGATAAATCTGTTTTAAAGCCTTAAAGCAACATATACATAAAGGAATGAGATTTTTAGGTGGCTCATCTGAGAAAAGCGGGTAATTTATTAAAAATAAAAGGAAATAATGATTACAAAACCAAACACAATGAGTCAACATACTTTGTGTTGAAAGTTTTGAGAGCTTCCCATTAATAATAAGTGACAACGCAGTTTTATTTGTCCAATCTCGCATATACGGCCCAGCAAAACAGGAAATCCTCATAAGCAATGCTGGATTTTTTTGCAGAAAATGAGAACGGGTGTGTCAATAAGTTTGTCATACAGTACATTTTGAGAAAGTTTTTTGAAAGCAGATTTGAAAAACTGTTGAAAATATGTTTTTGGATGAAAAGTAAGAGTCTTCTCATTTTTAAATATATTACATTCTTTTTTTTCCATGCAGAGAGAGATTTAACACTTTATTGTTTTTTTTTCTAAGGGTGCCAATAATTATGGAAATTAATATGACTACTATTACTAGTCAAACTGGCTGTATGAGCAATGAGTCATTTCCATCAGCATCGATCAAGTGCTGAAGTAAATCACTGCTGCTGGAAAAACAATGTAGTAAGATTACCAAAAAAAAAGTTAAATTATAATACTACTACTACTACTAATAATAATTATTATTTACCATAAAAACAATAATAATAATAATTAATAATAATAATAATAATAATAATATTGTTGTTGTTGTTGTTGTTGTTGTTGTTGTTGTTATTAAAGAGCTATGGTTAAATTCTAACATTATTCAGAAATAAGAACATTAAACAGTCTTACCTCCCCTCTTCAATCTCTTCTGTTTGTACCTCTATGACAAAACTCTGCCCGTAACTATCCTTTATGATAAAAATAAAAACATTAAAATTAATTCCAATAAGTCAAATAATTCACTCTAAATAATGTGATGAATTGGAAGTGTTATAACCATTTTCAGTATTTCCTTTATAGAACAAGATATTAATGACTTGTTAATAAACTCTTAATCCTACCCTCAGTAGTAAGATATCTGCCCATGGAACGGGGCAGGAAGAACAACGAGCCAGGACGCCGAGGCGGGGTCGCCACTTGAACAACAACAGCAGCGTACCCAAGGAAATGAAGGCTCCAAAGTGGCAGAGCCACACCTTCCAGCACACTCGTCTATAACCCTGCACATCCTGTCACAGAGTAAACGATTAAATACAACATAATGTTACACCACAAACTGCTTCCTTCAGGTTATGGCAAATGATCTGGAGAGAAACTTTCAAACTAACAGATTTATCTTGATTACAAATGGCTAATGTTTTTCTTGCAAATCCTCTTAAAGTAAATTTGCAAAGTCAAAATTCATTATTTGTTACTGAAAATGTTCATTGCCTTGTATTCAAAACCTTCACACTGCTTCTGCCACAGTAACAGATTTATGTCAGTAGGGATTCGGCCCATTCTTCTAGGCAGATATCTTTAAGATGGCTGTACTTTATTTTGACTGTACATTTCAAACAGTGCCACAGATTCTCAATGGCCTTCGCCCTCTCATACTATCCTCGATTACGTAAAGCTCTTTAAAATGGTGCACTATCATGCCATTCTGTATATTGTGTATATTGTACAACTCCATCCAAATGACTGTTGGCCTTTTTGTGGCTTCCCTCACCAATCTCCCCCTTGTTGATGTGTTTAGTTTTGAAGGACAGCCGTACCTGATTAGTGAAACACAATATCTACTTTGCTTTAGGGTTGTTGTTTTTTTGTAATTACTGTAGTTGTATTACTGTCATTTTTCTTGGAGATCTATTGCACTAGATCAAGTGCAAAACATAGGTTCTAGTAATAATAAAAGATTCAGAGGAAGAGGTATTGTTATGTTCATTACCATGTGACAGACAGAGTGGATGTCTGTAGTTCCAGAATCCAGAAATCTGGACGCCGGATCTGTGTGGAGAAATCCACTCTTCTGCGTGTAGCAGCTCCCTGCAGAGAGAGAGTTAACACTTTAGTAATGTACAATAGTAGCAGTGAAGGAAGCTAAATCAATTCAGAACTGAAGAAACATGGCCTACACACCCCTTGTGTACACAAGATGAGGAAGTGCCCACCAAGTTTGAATAAGCAAAGAAAAGAATGAAGTGAATTACCACGGCCATGCTTTAAATAAATATAAATTAAATAGAATGAACATATTTTATGTTTTATATTTTTTTAACATATTTTATGTAAAAAGCAGGATAGAGGAATGATAAAGCAACTTGTAATGTCAACATTGAGTCTACATAACATAAAGTCTATTTAAAACCAGGTTTAATTCTGTTATGAGTATCTCAAATATAGATAACATGTTATCTATTACATTACAAAGATGGATAAGGTCAAGTCTAATCAGAAAATCAGTGTTATTTACTCTTCATTTTTACTGCTAAATTAATTAAGAAAATAAGAAACACCACAAACATTTGATTTTAAATTATTTTGTTAGAGTTTAAAGTCAAGATCTAAAGGGTTTGTCCTTGAAAACCCACAGTCATTTGCACCCTTTTATAAACTGAAGATTGAAAGAGACTTTTTCGGGTTATACTGGTATTGTAATTGTTTATATTTTTAATTCTTTGGATCTAGAGGATTTTTTGAGAAGCATCATGGATTATTACCAGAGCTACATTCTCTTTCCAACCATAGAGCTACACTTTCAATGGGATTTTAAAGATCATTCAACTCAGAACTCCAATAATGGTTAGAGAGTTTGACTCCTAACCCTAAGGTTGTGGGTTCAGGTCTCGTTCCAGCAATACCACGACTGAGGTGCCCTTGAGCAAGGCACCGAACCCGCCAACTGCTTACATAAATACGACAGAACATAAAACAGAATTTTACATAATTTCTTTCAAACAGTTTGCTTTTACTAACCTGATAAATTCACTGTGAAATCGATTTTTGCATTTCTCTTCACAGAAATTATTTCTGTACAAATCCTTTATACTGTGGTCAGTCAAATAGAAACCTTAAATGTGCAAAATAAGGAACAAGAAATAGACTTCATTTCTAAAGAAATCTGTACACTTGTGGGAACACTTACATATGGGAACACTTGCACTGAATGAGAAAGAGATTACGGAGAACACAGACAGAATTTTGTTGACACCCATTTGCAAAAAAGACACAAACTTGTTTAAAAATAATAATAATAATAAAAAAAAATACATGCGTTCATTTGACCCTCAGTCATTATCAAATATAAAGAATACATGTTTTTTCTAAGCAGAAGCATTGGAAATTGTTTTAAAAGAAGTGGTAAGTAACCAAATCTCCACCTTATTGTGGTCATTTATCTACTGTACATGTCAGTTAAGGCAGCTCAATTTCAGTTACAAGACTAAGACCCAAGATTATAACTTCAACAAGACAGGCACAAATTTCTGCTAACAATGTATGAATGTATACGGAGAGGTTGAAGCCTGAGGCAGGAACGCCAGTTAAAAATGATAGTATAGCCATTAGCAGATGTGTTAAAAAGTGCAAATTACATGCAGCTTTCTGACACAACTGGAGAAACATATTTTAGTGTTTCAAATTATGTTATGATGGGAACTTCAAATGTCCTATTTAATATTTGTAATTTGTTCCTGCATTTGCATCATGTCAAAAAATATGTAAACTTATTTATTATTATTATTATTATTATTATTATTATTATTATTATTATTATTATTATTAACATGAATTACATTGCTATAGAGCACCATTGTAAAAATAAGTGTCATGGTGGACCAGGAACTTATTCCAGAAACACACAAGACGAGATGAAGGCAAACCCTAAAACGTATGAGGAAACCAGAAGAAACTCACATGCATACAGAAAAGACTATATACAATTACATGCAGACAACAACCTCGAGATCAAATTGGATCTCTTAAGCTGTAAGGTGCAAATACCCAAAGCATTTGCCTTTGAGTTCTTTGTAAGAGTTTAACATCTTATTTACAGGGTCCACAAAACTCTTCTGGTAATCTGCACCCTGCTATTAACTGTGTTTTATAAGATCAGTGTTTTTACAGTTTCCCTGTTATTCAGATAAAGTCTCTTTGTTATTTTAATTCCTATATAATTTTTAGTGTTACCATTAGACTACACAAATGCAATAGAGAAATGAATTGAAATGAAAATTACAAAACTGACCACAGAATAGTTTAATTCTGTGGTCATATACTAGACAGCACAAAGCTGCAAGCAATCATTCACTTTTTTTCCATCTCATGTGAAAACCCTAACTGTGACAAACACAAAACACAAACATGTTTGGTAAAGGATTTTACCAAAAGACATAAACCTGTTGTTCCAGTATCGCTGCATTCACCTTACACTTGTTCTTCTGTGGACTTACGTCTAAAGCACTATAAAAGGTTATTAGTAATGCGAGTAATTCAGTGGGAAAGGTAAAATTCTGGTTGTTACACCAGTGTTGCAGACTATGGAT
This sequence comes from Tachysurus fulvidraco, assembly GCF_022655615.1. Taxonomy (NCBI): domain Eukaryota; kingdom Metazoa; phylum Chordata; class Actinopteri; order Siluriformes; family Bagridae; genus Tachysurus; species Tachysurus fulvidraco. The sequence continues at coordinate 14,529,378 of NC_062540.1, forward strand.
TTTAGCTTACATGTGTAGACTGGATTGTGTAAACTCAATCTGTAAAATCTTTCAGCTTTGCCCTGAATAAAGCCTCTGTTTGTATGAAAACACAGCATGACAAAGAGAAATACTTAGAATGATATTAAATAAAATGTACATTTTATCTTACCCTAACTTTTCTCTGCTTTCCTGGAATCAAAAACAGCTGATTTCAGTAAACTTTTTGAAATGGCGCATATCAAATCCGAGAAACACTTTTAGATTTGGACACAAAAGAGTGTGTGTGTGTGTGTGTGTGTGTGTGTGTGTGTGTGTGTGTGTGTCTGTTGAAAAGAGACACACTCAAGCCACTGGCTTGATTTACGAGACTTACCTCCGTGTGCAAATACAGGAAGTAAATCCTACTCTTCTCCACACCTACATCCTTCAACAACCTTTACAATCCTTTACAAAGCACCCCACAGGATGTCCCTTAATAAATGCAGACTTTTGTGAAGGACCTGACAGTCTGATAGCAGGCGCAGGTTATTTCAGTCTGACATGTTCATGAGGCTCATATTATATTAAACCTTATATTTAAAGGTGTAAAAGAAAGTGAAAAAGCCATAACAGGTTATACAGCTGGTTATGGTCAATAGATTAAAATATGATCTAAGTGCAACTCCACCTAGGGCACATATTGAAAAAGTGTTAATTAAAAGGTGTGTCTTAACAAATCTAATATTTACTATCCATATAAAGAGATCCATGTGTACTCTTCATGCAACAATTATTTTCCAGGCTGGACACTCAATGATGTCTGACAGAGCAATGCAAAGCTCCAGATGAGCAGAACAGAATAAACTGCATGCTTCACAACAGCAGTGAAAGGCAACTGAACACTTTCTAATAAGCAACAGCAAGTGCAATCCAAGTGCAGTTACAATACTGTAACACTTAAGGTACAAAAACAACACAGTCTCCTGTGTAGATTAACCCTGACACTAGTATATGTAAACATCTTCATAACACTCACCTGATGTGTCCATTTCCCAACAGAAGTAATCACCTTAAATCCATTTTGTTTTATTCCCCAGCTGTTTTGCTCCACCACTCACCCTGAACACTGTCTGTTATCTGCTTTGCTTTTGGTAGATCTAGGTTTCTTAGCATGTGACGAGGTTTACTCATCTTCTTCTTCCGTTGTGTGCATGAAGGGCAATGAATGTGTTTACACTGCCACATGGTGGACACGTGGTGTACATGCGCACGCGACACATTCGTTTGAATGGACCAATGACTGTAGGATTAGAACGTGAAGCCGAAATGTCTCTGAGGCCCTCTAGTGGCTGGTTGAAGTACAGTTTTAACCCTGCTGGTTTTCATGATAATTAATGAATGGGATAGATGTTTCATTTTAAGTCACAATACAACAATTCATTTTCCAGGATAGTGGTCTGTCGTTTTTTACAAGTTCACTTGTTCCTGATACTTTGTTTTATTAAAAATAAAAAAATATATAATTACGTACATTTCTCACATTTACACTGGACTCAGACTGATATCAGACTCTGATTGTCCTTGTCAAGTCAAGTCAAGTCAAGTCAAGTCAAGTCAAGAAGCTTTATTGTCAGTTCAACCATGTATAGCTGTCGCAGTACACAGTGAACTGAGACAATGTTTCTCCAGGATCGTGGTGCTACATAAAACAAAGACAGAGCTATAATGGCTTAGTAAGTTAGTCCTAGATACATAAAGTGCATCTGTGTGACCTGGTGCAAACAGTGCAGGACAAGACAAACAAGACAGTGCAGGACAAAAAACAGTGCAAACAAAAAACGACTGAAATGTGAGACAACGTGTGAAAAAACAGATTGATGGATATATATATATATATATATATATATATATATATATATATATATATATATATATATATATATATATATATATATTGGAAGTGTGTGTATTTAGTGTATGTCACTCACTCACTCACTCACTCATTTTCTACAGTTTACAATATTTAGGTGTACTATTATTTTTTAGTTCCTTAAAATAAAAAACAAGAAAAACATATAAGTGCTCTCCTCCATTCAGACGAATTGTGCAGTTTTGTTCCTTCCTGAATAAATAAAATTTGTTGAGTGGAAATTTGTACTGCTGTTAAACAATACATTTCACATTGTTAAATTGGTAACTTATGGTTTCATTATAAGCATTAGAACTTGTAATGGATGCCAGTTAGTTTATATATTTGTATATTATATATAAAATACTTGTTCGCATTCCATCTCATTCACTGGGTTTTTTTCTTACTTTTTGTATTTATCCTCATTTTCAAGATTCATAGCTCTATGTATATTGTTTATTTATCCTTTTATTGCACCTTTTCTTCTCACTACAAGGAACAGTCATAAAACACATTTCACTACATGTCATACCGTTTATGTTTATGTGTGTAACTAATAAAATTTGAATTTTAGTGCACAAAAGGTAGCTCAGTCATTATTCAAAGCTCTATTATTGTTTCCTGAGAATGGTAAAAAATAAACATACACTTCTAGTATTTAGCAGAAATGTATATTGATACATTTACCTTGAACTATTACCATCATATCTTCAAAGAATATATGACTACAATTTAGCATTTGTGGTAGTTCAGTAGTTAAGCCAATGGACTTCTACTCATTAGGTCATGAATTCAAATTCTCATATCACCAACTGCTATCACTGGGTCTTTGCTCAGTTCTCAATATATTCTCAATTCTACCATAAGATGCAAATGATGCTATGCTGTCTATCCATATATAAAGTTACTGGGTATTATAAAGATTCAAATAAACTAAGAAATGACCACACAGCTAAAATATTTTTGTGGAGAATAGAAGTAAATGTAAGCAGTAAAATAAATGATAAAAATGTTGACATTGCCTTCTCATTATTTTCTTTGTTTCAAAAAACTTCCATATTTTATATAATGCAAGCACATGGTAGTGTTTGTTCAGATGGTGATTGTTGTTGTTGTTGTAGTTAATATTTTATTTATCTGTTTTTTTATCTGAGTTATCTGCATGTACAATGTAACTTCAAAAGGAATTTCCCCTGTATTTTTCTACCATTATATAGTTTGCATGTATTATACCTGTGATAACTTGTGGCAGTTCTGCCATACTGTGAGGTGGCAATACATCCTGGGAAATGATTTCTATTTACCAGGCTGGATTATCAGTTTATCCAGATCAGACTGTTAATCCAGGATGGTACATCATCTTAACCAGTTCAACAAAAGATAATTATGCTCTCCTGTGCCTAATAAGATCTTCCGGACTGGAGGAAGAGACATATTGTGTTTTATTGATTCAAATGCTGAAAAAGCCCTTTGGCTGTTTCCTTCCAAGGTTTTTGTAGCAACAAAGCATTAATTATAACAAGGTTATTCCAAGTTTACAGCGTTTACACTTATGACATTTGAAAGACAAATTGTTGCTGAAACAGTATAGTAAAGTTATTGCTGAAAGCTTTCAACTTTATTTACTGTGTCTATGAATGGTTGTTGAAAATAGGTGCTGCTGCAGCAAAGAACCTTGGAAATCAAAGGGAGACTGCGAGAGTTTTAACGGAGACATATTCTGCTGTAACAGACGTGCCAAGGTCAGCTTTTAGTAGCAGAAGCACAAGAGAGCAGAAGAGAGCCATGGCCTCTGGATACTCACTCTTTAACAAAAACTGATGCAAAGGCTGAGAAAATGCTCTAAGAATATTCAACATAAACTCTTAAATTTGAGCAAGCAGAAGTCAACATGTCTACAAGAAATCAACAGATGCTGAACTGAGATACCAACCAGGACTAATAAAAGACATGGTAACACAGGCAAAAACATTTACAAAAGGTTTAGATTGAAAGCAATGACACTTTCTGAGAGAAATAAAAGAATGCAAGATTGGAAAGGATCCAGAGAAAGACAATATTTGGCATTTACTAGCACTTGAAAATGGTAGACAACATCACATCTCCAAGAGGCCTTAAACCACATATGTCAAAATGGCAAAAAAAAAAAACAAAAAACAAGAGTATTCAAGAATTGGGAAAAAGACCAAATAAAATGGAAATTTTCAATTAATGAATTATTCAATTAAAGAAAATATAATTTATTTTTATTTAAAAAGTAGATTTATATAACTACCATATAATAATTATTTAATTTTTTAAAATTATATATAAGAATTCCTTTTCTATGATTAAAAAAAGAGCTTAAAGTCATATGGTTTGGGCCTGTAATTTGATGTAATATAACAAGCTGTAGACATGTTAAAACAAGAGACACTTGAGCCTTGCTTCAATTCATCAAGCCATAGATATGCACACATCTCTTTCCCTTTCTTACATTCTTACATTTCACTTTCTTACACAACATACATATCATTTCAGGGCTTCACCTGGCTATTTTCATGGGTATTATTTATCTGAATATTTAAAAGCACTCAGCATTGAACCTGATGCAGTACTCCTTGAGGCTTCACTACAGCAAAAGCAGGCGATGCAGGAGTTGTTTGTCTCAGATTGCTCACCAAAGACATGTTAAGAGTTCAGTGGGAGGACAGCTTTCACAAAGATGACAGCAGATCATAATAAATCAAATCTCATGTTTTTTTTGGTGTGGGTGAAGGATGACTGGCTTTTCCTTACTCATAGGGTAACACAGAAGATATACTATCACACAGAGCCCTAAAGAAATCAGGCCAGATTATATTTTACATTTTCTACATCAATACCCCAATTACATTACAATTATATTACAGACAACTACTTGAGTGAAAGTAGAATCTTTTAAATATTTAGAGAAATATTTCCATTTTTAGTTGAGTATCTTGAGTTACATAGAATTTGATATTTCCAATTTTTGCGTTAATGACAGTGAGTGTCTAAAATATCAGAATAGCAAATGATTTTCATTGTGATTTATTGTTCTGACATTCTCCAGACCATCAAACTGAAAGGTTCAGGCATGCTGGTCTTCTATAATATAATTCCTAATAGCACTGAATACAAGCACTGTCCCAATCCTTAATGTTTACCCGGCTCTAAAGAGTTTTAATATATAGTATATATTTTTGGCTCACAGATGGAAAATTTTCAGGGACGAGTTGATGGATGCATTATTATATTAAATATATATATTACAAAGCTCATCAACTGTCCTACTTGTCTTGAGCATTTGAACCCTGACTGAGAAAGTTATTGATTTAATTTTAAATCACTTGACATGGCAAATTTCAAAATATTAGATTGCAAGCAACAAGACAATATTTTGAGTATTATTTTTTCCCGGTTTTATCTATATTGGTTAGCATCACGCTGTTGGTATGAGAGTGACTTTCCAGCACAGCTAACGTGTAAAGGTTTTGAGAAATAACACTTCTACGCAACAGGACCCAGTTGTGCTTCAACTGCACTTTTAATAAAACAGACATTTCATCTTCACAACAGCAATGTCTGGAGATGGAGAGGAAAGGGAAAGTGGGTCAGGGCTCTTTCTGCTGCCAGGCTAGATGAACTCATTTAACTAGAGAGTCCTTTTAAAAGGAGACCTGTAAAGGTTATTGGACAAAGCCAAGGAAAGACAAGGCAAGTGCTGAAGACTCTGTAATTCAACCAGTCATATTCATTAGAGCACAAAGAGTCCTGGCCACTTACTTGTTTCCCTACCTCTCCTTTATTTACAGATAAAATTAAATACATTCATTTATTTCACTAAGTAACAAATCTGTCAATCTTTATTTTACAGAGATGTGTTTTTATCCAGTCAAACAATTCATATCATACTTCTGTTTTCAGACTTTTTCCCACAATCAATTACTCTATTTTCCTGTCACATAATTTATTATTCATTTCTAACATTCCCTAACCCTGTGTTGACGTAAGTCTCATAAAACAATATGCAGAACTATTTACATGAGCAATCATCTTGAACTATGCTCTTGCAAAACCACAATCATCGTCCCTTCCCCCTCCCATAGGGGATTCTAAATCCATTCCAACAAAACAAATGACCAAAAAAAGAAAACGAAGTGACACAGTTCAGTCTTGCTGCTCCATTTAACACTGCATGTATTTGTTTACCTCCACCCGCACCAATTTTAAAAGTGCATGCCTAGATTGAATTTAAAAAATGACCTGTACAGATAAAAGACCCTCAAAAATTTTCCGACACCACCACCAACAACAACAACCGCCCAACCTACCCCTCACTGACCCACCCCAATGAACAAGGTGTGTGGAAAAAATTGTAATTTCTTTGTTCTTGAGTCTCAGTTTTTGGAATCCCAAATATTGAATTGCAACAAATGGCTGTAGAAAGTCAAAAAGATGGTTTGGACTGTTGTGGGACTGTTGAAGAGGGTCTCTGAGGCAGCATTTAGTAATGGGGCAATTAAGGGGGTAGTGTGGTTCAGAGTCAAAGGTGACGGGGGCTGGGATGACCATTATGATAAAGCTTTTGCTTGATATGCACCATGTTTCCACTTGAGTCTTCCAGCTGTCGTAACTGTGTACGTCTACGAAGATCCCGCAAGTTACAGAACTGTGGGAGCCAGGACCAAGATGGTGTGTCTGTGAAAGCAAATGAGAAAAAAATATTTTTTATTAATATGCACATCCATCATCTGCCATTCCATAATTTATATAACTTGAAGAGTTCAAGCATCATATGGGTGTACCTATCACTTCGAATTCAGACCTAGAACCCTTAAGGGTACTTCAGATGTGAAAGAAAACTTTAGAGATCTTCAAGTAACAAATCCTAACACAGATTTGTTCTTTTTAAGAAGCTAAAAACCCTTAACTCAAAAAAAATCCAAAAGTAAGATACATTTTGTAATATTCTAATAAACAAATGAGAGATAGGAATGGTGACACCATGTAGACATCAAAAGGTATTTAATGAAAAAATAATTTTTACATAATTATTACAATTGAATGCTATAAAAGCAAAATAAATCAGGTGAAATAGCTATTCTGAACTGCAGCCCAACCAACAGTCTTTCGATTTGGGAAAGATGCTGCTTTAAAACAGTTAGCTTGCTTACTCAGTAACATTAGATAAAAGATATAACACTTGTCAGATTTTCAGGATTTATAGTGTTTCCTTGATATACTGGTTAAAAAGCTTTCCAGTATAGACCACTAGACCACACCCACTTCCAGATTTAATCTTAATATGAAAACAGAGATGGAAACAAACCAAAATATGAAAACAGATATACTTGTTTGCAGCATTTACCAGATACAAATACAAATATAAATACTGGCATTGTTTATACACGATGCTGAATAATACCACAGAAATATACAATCTCATTGTTAATACAATAAACCTTTGGTCAAACTCTCAGCACTGGGTGTGTTCGAGCAATTGTGGAATAACTACATTTACATATTATTTAGGTCAGGAAGAGAAAACCTACCTTAACCTAGCTATAACGACCTTTTCACAAATGTGCCATGTAATCTATATCACAAAGATTATAAGGCTAAATTTATCCCTATCATAGTACTGTGGGCATAAAAATCCTTCAGCAGGGCTTGAACTGTAGTGCCAGCTAGAATGTGTATGTATATACATAGATATAAGTATACACTTATTCTATGTTGATCATCTAAACTTAATAATGAATAGATCTTTAAAACAGGCTGCTGCTTAGCATAAAAAACATCACTAGTGAGTCTTCAGGAGAGAGAGCTGCGTTTTCTAGTTTCTAGTTTTCTAGACAAGCTGCATTTTTGTGTCTGTAGTGGCAATAGGATTTAACTTGTTTTATAGTGATGCCATCATTAATTCTAACTATAAAGAAATAAAGATATGACATTTTCATTAATACATTGAAATGTCATTTATTAATTTACTATAAGAGTATGCCCTGGTGTGTTTTATTCCTTACTTGCTAAACAGAAATAAGCCACAATTATGTAAAGAGGTCATCGTCCAGCTTAATAATATAATAGCCTAAGATATTCCACTGGTTTTATCTGTAGTAATCACTTTTGTCATTTGTGAAGATTATTAATAGAACAGACATTTTAAGAGATGTTCTGTACTGATACATTTAATTTTGTCATTTTAACTTTCCTTTTTGAAATATGTCTCTATCTTAGCTGCTTTTCTTAGTGAATAAAACACTAAATAGTAAAAACAGGAAAAGACATTTATACACAGCACATATTTACATGACTTATGATTGCTATTGTAAATGAATCGTCCATTGATTCATATTCATTAATCATGTCAATCCTGGTCAAAACGAAAAGCCAATCTCAGGAACATTTGGAGAGAACCTAGAATACACCCTGAGTGGAAATGGCAGTCTATACCAGGTTACCCCTATTCATACACCCATTCACATTTACTGTATGAGTATCTTAGCATTTACCTACTGGTCAGTTTCTTGATTAGATATTTTAAGTTATTCAGCGATATTAAATGTTAATATCTAAATTTGTTTTAACTCTAGAATGGCTTCTAAATTGATTACAAGATACACAAGTAACACACACACACACAGAGTGAAAGAGAGAGAGAGAGAGAGAGAGAGAGAGAGAGAGAGAGAGAGAGAGAGAGAGAGAGAGAGAGAGAGAGAGAGAGAGAGAGAGAGAGAGAGAGAGAGAGAGAGAGAGAGAGAGAGAGAGAGAGAGAGAGAGAGAGAGAGAGAGAGAGAGATCAGTCTGCCCTGTTGAAGGGAGGGGGTAGTTATTTATAGCAATCTAAGGGTATGCTATCCACAAGGACTGTTGTGAAGGGTATCCAGAAAAAGCCAAAACAGAGGGCCATTTAAATCTAAATTTTCAATAAAGCTTCATACAGCAATTAAAAAATATTATTTAAATCTCATTGACAGGCAGATGATGGTATGTAAGCAAAACAAAGGCTATGGATAAACTGGAATATATAATACTCACAAAATACTCACAATATAAAGCTCCAGAAATAGCTCTATTGTTCATATAAGAAACAACATCAAAAATGGTGAAAGGTGGTGAGTAGAGGAATGGGTGGGGGAGAAATGGGAATTAGAGAATTGGAAAACTGGAAACAAAAAAAAATCAATGTATCTCTCTATGTTCGGTGTGTGTGTGTGCGTGAATGTGTGTATGTGTGTGCGTGTGTGGGGGTGGTTTTAGGGTGGGGGGGGGTTGTGGCGGGTGCTCACTCACACATGTCTCCCTGTTGCTTGCCTTCTCTTTCCAGCTGCTCTCTTTCTATTTATAGCTCTCACGAAGCAGGAGCATGCAGAGGGACCGGAGGGAGAGAAAATTGTGTGTGTGTGTGTGTGTGTGTGTGTGTGTGTGTGTGTGTGTGTGTGTGTGTGTGTGTGTGTGTGTGTGTGTGTGTGTGTGTGTGTGTGTGTGTGTGTGTGTGTGTGTGTGTGTGTGTGTGTGTATGTGTGTGTGTTTGTGCTCCAGAGTGGGAGTGGGGATATGACCGTGTCATTTCCCCTTTCCCTTCAATCCTCACCTTCACTCCCCATCTCAGAGAGGCTAAATGAGGTTGACCTGCCATCAGCATCATGGAAAGCCTTGGAGAGCTCCACTACAGGGGCATCCCCACTATTTTTCATTAGCTTCGTCCATTTATAGAATTTTTTTTTTCTTCTATGCAGACAGAAACGTCATCCCATTATAATAACTGCTATTTTAAGCCTTAATGCTATTGAAGAAGAAATCCAGGAGTTTTCATTAATGTGGGTTGTACCCATTTTTTCCATACTTTTTTCCAGACTATACATATCGCAGGCAATTGCTTTATGATTGCATAGGAAGCCTGACTTCCCCTAAAATTTCTTTCAAATGTTGCAATGATATATTTACTAATGTGTCTATAATCTTTATCATTTTTTGTACAATTTAATGTTTTAAAAACCAGATATCTCACTGCAGTATCATATTGTTTGTTAATTTAATGCATCCTATTATTGTTCGACAGCTCAGCCTGCATGAAAATGACTGTAGAAGCCCATAGACGCATCTCCACACAATTTTAACAGACTTCTACTGTATAAAACATACAAGTACACTTTTTAAATAGAGTAAAAAATTAATACTCGCTGGACAAAGAGAATCTAATATGTCATTATGGGTCCTGGCCACAGCTTCAGTGGGGGTCAATGAGTGTGTGAGTGGGTGGATTTTGCATAGGAAAATATTTATCTTATTGGACAGTACACTCTTCATAAATGCATTTTTTTCCTGCTTGGGTACATGGCTTTTCCATGTAATGATTGGGAGAACCTACCGAATTATTGAAACAGTAATGAACACTGACTTTCATCTCAAACTTAACCATATTGGTGCCAGTCAGACTTGGGGCATGTTTGATGCTGCAGTATACGGGTAGTTGGCTAAGGTCATTTATAACAATTTAACACAATTAGTATATCTTATTATTTTTGCAATTTGTAAATAAGTATACAATGTATAGCAAAAAGTCTATGTGCACCTGGTTGCATCTATTATAATTAGCAATGTTCAAAAAAAACAAAAACATTCAATCTCATGTTTAAAAGTAATTATCTTACATCTGTCATCAATGAGATTATTAAAATTAACCCCAAATTAAGGTCAGCTGTTTCTGTGCGATTTTCATCACATCTTATTGTTTTCGTCCGATTGCCGTTGCTAGCAAAGTTCTTACAGCATGCATGATATAGGGCTGCTTTTCTTCAGCCAGATACCTACAGGTGTTTGCTACTAAGCTGAAGATGAGAAATTTCACCTTTCATCATGATAATGACTCAAAGCATAGATCAATATCCAAAAATGACTTTGTTGAACCGAAAGTAGATCAGTTTTTGAATGACCGAAACAGAGCTCAGAGCTCAGACCCAGATCCAGCTAAAAAAAAATCTGTAGTGTGACCTAAAGCAGGCTGTGCACAGTAGATACTCTTACAATTTGGTGGATCGTTTGTGATTGTTTTTCACTTCATTTTTACATATTGTAATTTCATATAGAGGGTGGAAAAAGTTTGGGATGATTTATCTTGGTTTAAATTAAAAAAAAATTTGCCACTTATCAGGGAAGAGTAGAGATTTTATATCCATTGAACATTTCTTTTTGAATTTGTTTATATATAGAACCTTTATATATAGGATCAGCTACCTTCCTGTGTGAAATTTAGATACTGCTAATGTTATTGACCTGATTTTGGAAAAGTCTTTCTTATGCTCATATATATGAATCCACAGCAATGTTTCTTCTATTTAAAATTCCACAAGTGACACCTACGTACATCAATGTTATTCAATTTAAATTAAGCCTGGTCTCATAAAGAAACCATAAGTTATAAGATAAGGTACAAACACCAACCCTATTCCTAATCACCTTAATCAGTGGAAGGCTTCGTACGAACTGAGTCACAATGTTCCAGAAATTTGCAGTTCATTACTCATTATGTCTTTTTTTATGTCTACCCACCAAAGAGTAAACACAAGGGGAAGTAAAAGGCAATATGTAGCACATGTGTGTATGATTGCTATAGATTGCAGCAGCATGTTTTCTTTTTGTTTTACTGTTATTTTCTCTTACAATAATGAAATTGAATAAGTAAGACTCAGTGGCCCAGATAATAATAACAACTTCTGGGCTGCTTGGTGCTTTAGCTACATTGACTGAACATGTTCTGTTCACTATATCACCATATCTTGACAGCATAACTATCAAAGCTGGATAGGAAAGGCACTCTCTTCTACAGTATATAGCCTATGTACATGTGTCATAACAGGAATATAAATCACTCACAAAGAATATAAATCTCACTGCTTTTATGGAGCTAATCATAAATAGCACTCATGTAAAACCGTTGTTAACCTACATAATTATATGTACTCTCAGTCATTTTCAGAAGAAGATCCAAGCTACAGTCTTGATATGTGTTGTCTAAAGGTTGCATAGTGTAAGAAATTACAGATTGTATGCACTTGGATTCCACTCCAAGATACACATCGGAAATAGCTCATTCCTAAAAAGGCTTAAGTATCATAAGGTAATACGTTTAGAACTTGATGTATCTTGAATAAACTTGATTAAATTGTTTGTATGGGAGCGCCAGCAGGACCACCACTAATAAAGGGTCTACATGATCACGATTATCATTTAAAGTGACCATTTGGGTGATAACTGTAACAATATCAAGCCAAGGTATATGTGACCATGATTAACATTTAAAGACATCTGGCTAGATGACAATGTGTATCCCAGACATTTGGGAGACACTCAATTCTTATTCTCAATACACATTCAAAGCGGAACCTCATTTAAAGTATAAAGAGGGAAAACAGTATAAAATGCTGGAGCATGATTTGTCCTGTTTTCATACTGACTCAGATGAACCCAAAGTACTTAATGTATTTTGTCACTGCTATGTCAGAATAAACTTCTTGTTCATTAGGGTCTTCACCCTTATTGTTTTTATTTCTTAAAATAGTCATATATACACATCATAGGAAAAACTTTGTTCATGGTATGGAAGACCAACTGTAGCCACTGTTGCTAGATAACAATAAGGACAAAAGTTTTTAATCTGTGCCATACTGTGCCAAAAATGGCATACTTTACTGATCAGGAATTGTCTAGTTATTCAGAGTGTTCATCAACCCATTCTTATGTGACCTTAAGTCACATTTTCCAGTGTTTATTTCACAAAGCCAAAATAGTAATCACTATCATGAGAAAGGCTAAAAACTGTAAGTAAAAAAGTGTGTGTGTGTGTGTGTGTGTGTGTGTGTGTGTGTGTGTGTGTGTGTGTGTGTGTGTGTGTGTGTGTGTGTGTGTGTGTGTGTGTGTGTGTGTGTGTGTGTGTGTGTGTGTGTGTACGTTCAAGCATATTGTAATCCCCATATTATGTGTGAGCAGTGTGTTGAAGGTCAGTCAGCTTTTAAGGTTTTAAGAAACATTTACATCACTTTTTGATATGTGTATTTATCTAAAGCCAATGTAGTGAAATAACCTAAACATGGGCATTTTTCTTACATTAAAAGTGTCACATTGTGTTTACAGCACAATGACTATGATTACCACTCAATCTTAAAGTAAAAATAATGCTGTTTTTAAGAAGCTGCTCATTGATTAACACTGACTATTTCTCATACAGTACTGACCAAACATTAGTTCATCTCCAAACACTGTAGAGCAAATTATCATTGTAAATTCTCTATTGTTATTGAATGCCTAATGACATCATTTGCTCATCTGTTCTCCTACACACTCTCAAAGAACTTGTATTATAATACAGTAATGATGAGTAATAGAAATCTTTTGTATTCTTAGGACTTCATTACTCATGACACTGGACATGAGGGGTGTCAGTTTCAAGCTTTTAATTTATTCTCTACTAAGAAGAGGTGTTAGAGTGAATCACTTCTCACATATATTCATTACACATTAAACATCCTATACCATATACATTGATGGACATGCAGCCGTTAGTCATTATATTGATAAATCTATATAGCACATGACTCCTTTTCACTCACCATAGTAGCGACTGGCTCTCCAGGCCCGCACAGCACAGTGTAACGCTCCATCCAGCCACAGCAATAACCAGCTGATGCAGAAGCCCAACAACAGCCCCAGCATGAGGTCCATCTCCTGCTTGGTCACGCTGTCACTCACAAAGTAGTTCTCAGATGAGTCCACCAACGAATGGTCCCCATCATATGGAATTACATAATGTACATGGTGTCTGAGAGAGAAAGAAAATAGAAAGTATTGGAATTTGAAGTTCCCACTGTTATAAGAGTCACTCCAGCAAATAAATTGCTAGCGAGTAATTTATTGGAGTTATTGAATAATATGCTTTATGATGGAAAAACTGAATAATAAGTCAAAATTTTGAGTAAAATAGATATATTTGTTTAAGGAAAAAAAATCAATATCTGAAGTCAGAAAAAAACCATCAATACTTTATGTCATATAGGTATTTTGTAATGATGATTTATACATAGCAGGTAGCATAAATATCAGGTTCTGTCTGGGTGGAATTTCTTTGTTATCAACATTCATTTCTTTTGGTTTTTGCCAAACTCGAAAACATACCAGTAGATGAACTGAATACTCTAAATTGTTACTTGTTGTTAATGTGTGTGTGTGTGTGTGTGTGTGTGTGTGTGTGTGTGTGTGTGTGTGTGTGTGTGTGTGTGTGTGTGTGTGTGTGTGTGTGTGTGTGTGTGTATGTGCTGCCCTGTCTGGCATCCCATTCAGGCTGTGCTCCAGTGCAACCCTGAACATGATAAAATGATTACTCAATGAAGCATTATCTATAAACTGAATATATATGAAGGTCAAATGTACAAAATATATACGATTGTGTATATCAGGGTTTCAAAAACAATTGTCCCTAGGTGCTTTAAATTCCTTATAATTTATTCAGTCTCCTTCAGTAGCTACTTTACCGTGGTTAGCAGAAACTTATTATTATTCAGTTTAACATTTCAAACTATGTTATTCATTAGTCATGATTAATTATTCAGTTGTTACAGTGAAATTGACTGGAGCCACTGATGGGGACTGGGAGTTTCTGTCCTGGTATCTATGTGGAATGAAATGAAAGCAAATGAAATATTGATACATGTTTCATTTTAATATTTAGCAATACTTGTTTCCTGTACCAAGGCACAAAATATCTGGTTATTAAGACCATTAATTGAAAGCTAATCCAGATTATATAGGTTAATTATTTATCTTACAGCTGTGTGATACTTGTTTACTGAAAATTAGTACACACTGTGTGTTGCTTTAAATTTCTCAAATGAGAGGGAAAGCAGTGGCCAAATTATTCAAATTATATACTATATTGTATTTTTAAGAATATGTATTATGTTGTGTAGCATGTTGTTGTGGTGGGTTATGTTGCCACCTCACAGCTCCAGAGTCCCTAATTCAATCCTGACCTAAGGTTACTGTCTGTGTATAACTTGTTCTTTCAGGATCTCCAGTCTCCTTCACATACAAATGGCTGCGTTTAATTGTACCTAAATGTGAATTAATATGTGAATGTGTATATGAATGAGGCCCTGTGAAGGATTTGTGTCCGGTTCTGGATGTGTTGCTGCCTGATCTCCAGTGTTCTTAGGATAGGCTCTGGAAACTTCCCAAAATAAAAATAAAAAATTCAAGATGAATAAATGAATGAAAATAAAATTAATGAATGGTTAGTTTACTTTAGTTCTATAAAATAGTTTTATTTTGGACACATCTTTAATTGCTAAAGAGGTTTCATAAACTACAAAGCACAGAAATCATCACTAAATTGTAGTTTATGAAACCTCTTTAATTGCTAAAGAGGTTTCATAAACTACAAAGCACAGAAATCATCACTAAATTGTAAAGTGAGAATCACATTGTACACTTTTACTATACTGCTTTTAAGAAAATTGGCCACAAGAAGTCACAGTATTTTTACTGACTAAAATCCCTTGACCTATTTATATGAACTGTGTCTGTATAACTGGTAAACTGCTATACACACTTTTACCTGTGGGAAACCATAGCAGAATATCATGGGTGTTAAAATGTATAATAAAAATCCTTCTCAGGAATAATCCCTGAAATTTCATAATGGATTATACAATGTGTGTGGTTTGATTTATGCCAACAGATTAGCTGTACTGTTGTGCAGCAAGTACAATTAGCAGGTCAAAGTTGGGAATAATTTTAGGCTGACCTGATTCAGTACCCATGAATACAGAGCATTTAAAAAAGAATTCAGTCGAATAGTTTTCAGAGTTAACAATTGTAATGGTAATATATCAGATATATGCTATATGGCCAAATGTTTGTGGACATCTGTCAATCACAAACAAATGTAGTTTTAAAACACTCCTTTGCAGGTTTAGTTTTCCTTTTCTGCAATAATAATCTCTGATCTAAGTTGAAGACTTTCCAATAGATTTTGGATAATATCTGTGGGAATAAATCCATTCATCCATTTGTGAGGCCAGGTGTTCATTCTAAAGTTGTTCACTTGGTGTTGAAATCAGGTTGCTTTGCATGCCATTTGAGTTCTTCCACTTCAACCTTGGCAAACCATGTATTTAAGAACCTTAGTTTGTGTGCAAGAGCATTTTTTTTTTTTTTTTTCAAATTTTTGGGACCCTTAGTTCCAGTGAGATTGTTTTGAAATACTGCCGACATTTTATACAATTTTTCCAATTTTGTGCCATCAATTTAGGGAGGAACCACATATGGACAGGGGTCAAACCTTTGGCCTGATAGTGCAACAACTTGTATATACTTATATACTCTCAGAAATTAAGGTACAAACTGTGCTTGTTGCTGAGGTGGTACCACAACGGGTATATCATTTTTAATTTTAGTTTATATCTCTTAACTTTAGAAATAAATCTATGGTGGACCTTAATGACCACTGATGTATTCTTAAAGCTTTACTATTAAGCTAATTCAAGGAATACTGCATAACCCTTAAAGGGTGAAAAATACTTGCTAAAGGTAAAAATGATGTACACTACCCTTGATGATACCGTCCCATGGAAAAGAAAAGTCCAGTTTGGTAGCTTTATTTCTGAGAGTGTAGCTTATCTATGACTATTACAACACCTCTGTAGAGGAATCCATGTCATGTCTGTTGCATGCTGCACTTTCTTCACTTTATTTATTCAGCTATTGAGAATAGAATTTATTCATTAGGCTAATGATGAAACCCTTGTAAAAAATTAACTGTTAAAGGGAATTTTCTTCTCACTCCTTGCAACCTTTTGATCATGAGCATTTAATTCGCTGAACTCAAAAGAGATCAAGCCTGTACGTTGCGCATTGTAGCGACCGCGAACGCACTAGGCCATTAAATGAACTACATAGCCTACTATGTATCATATGGTCGTGCTTTGGAGAAACACACACCTTGATACGCAGAAACCAAGAATCCCCCAACCCCCCAAAAGACACAGACACTGACAGCAGCTCAGCCCTGTTAATATGCCAACGATTCGATAAATCATCCCGCAACAAGATCAGAAAAATATGAGGCCTGTAAGCAATCATGCAGTCATGTATGGATAAATGTGTTACATTTAGATTGATAGGGGGAAAAACAGTGTTCCGGAGGTATGAAAAATGGTAGGCAGAATAAGAAATTCTCACAGGCCCCTTCTCTGTTTTTATAAATAGAAAACGATTAGAGGCTATGCGATTGATGACAAGGCTTCTGTAATAAAATGAATCATTAATGAGCTTTTTTTTTGTTACCTTCCACAGTTGCAGTGGCAGACGCGGTCCTCCCCTCGTAAATGCGGTAAGATGTAGTTGTGAAAGCGGTCCAGCAGCGCGTTCATGTCCATTAGACACGCTATCGCCTGCAAAGAAGCATTCGAGTCAAGCGGAACATCATGACAACATAAGCACCAATCTGCTTTTGTGAACAAAATACTGTAGGCTAAATAGCCTACTGGAAAAATAAACAAATTTTCCAGGCCAGAGCCGACTCGAGCTGCTTCTTATTCCTTTAATGGCTGTGCGTTTATCAAGGTTGTGAATGGACTTTCCTCGGTCTATGCGCCTCTACTTTCTGGTGCTCTCAAATTATTTTTCTCGCCCTTAACTTGTTAACTTAAATTGTTTTTGGGGCATGCTGGTGTGTATTTCTTACCATTACAACAGACGCACCAAGGATCATAAAAATCATGGTGGTTGTGATCATATGCATCCAAACTTCAAAATGCGCTGCTCTCTCTTTCAACCCAGAGGAGCCTGTCTGTTCAACAGAGTTGTATGTTTAAAACACTGGACACGCAGTGCTAAAAGAGTCTGTCCCGGGAGAAGACGTTCATGGATGCGCCTTTACCGCACCTGCCTCTCAATTCTGAGCGCGGATCGGCGCATAAGGTTTAAGAGTGGCCCGGTCTCACCAAACCCCCCTATATTACCCACGGTTTTATTGTCCTCTCCATTTAGTACTGCGCTGAATCGAGCCTTGAATTCGCTTGAGGTTCAGGACTGATGTTGAGCAAACTGTCCTGCTCTGTCTTTGTAGCTGCTGATGCTCTTTCGGCGTTCCAGCACCGTTGAAAATTTCCCAGCGACGATAAGCAAGATCAGGGTGAGCTCTAGAGATTTCCCCCCGCACAGATCTGGGTTGCAGTGCCGCTTCTTAAGAAAGCGTCTGGTAGATTCCACGTCTAGTAATCCTAGTAATCCATGTCCGTCTTTCACTCCTTATCACATGCAAGTTGATCAAGTTGAGGCGAAAAAGCTGATCGATGCACCAGTGATTCCGGCCCAGCATTGATCTTGCTTGATAAGACAGGCGACTCAAAGACAAGACGGGTCTTAATTCAGCCTCTCAGTCCCACCGCATCTGCATCAACCACATACCTGGAGCCACACACATGATTATACAGTCCTCTTTCAGCCGTCGTGGTAGCCAGGGGCATTTTAACGATATGACTCTCTCTCTCTCTCTCTCTCTCTCTCTCTCTCTCTCTCTCTCTCTCTCTCTCTCTCTCTCTCTCTCTCTCTCTCTCTGTGTGTGTGTGTGTGTGTGTGTGTGTGTGTGTGTGTGTGTGTGTGTGTGTGTGTGTGTGTGAGAGAGAGAGAGAGAGAGAGAGAGAGAGAGAGAGAGAGAGAGAGAGAGAGAAGGCGGGGGACGTGTGAGTAGCCTACAGAGGTGACTAAGAGGTGGCAAATCTATCTTATTCGTTTGCTTTGCTCGGACTCGCAAATCATTCTGGAATAATGCAACGGTTTGTGTGGGTTTTAGCTATACGACATGTTTTACAGGAAGACCACACAGCTTTAACCCGCTCCATCCGCCCACCGAATCGCTCTGCAGTTCATATTGCGCCATTTCAGTCGGTCTGTAAAGGAGCGTGTGTAGCCTCGCATTCTTTGCTCTGGTATTCAGCAAGACCGCTGCATAGGATGCTCAGTATTTCACTGACTAACAAAAGATGAGAAGATTTACTGTTTTATTCCTTTGATTTTTTTAATAGATTTTTTTAAGAATGGCACCACAAGGTTTGTGCTGGGTCAGTCGAAAAAAAATTGCATACTGTTTCCAATACCGATCTTTATCTCTGTATAATTGACGTTAATTTTTAAATGTCTAAACATTCACATATATGCTGCATTTCATTAAGGTCAGCGACCTTTTTTTGCATATAAGTGGCAAGAAGTGACCACTTGCATTTCAGCACCCTGGATAGCAGCTACGATAAAGATTTACTGCATGATGCAGTAACCTACCTCTCTCTCTCTCTCTCTCTCTCTCTCTCTCTCTCTCTCTCTCTCTCTCTCTCTCTCTCACTCACTCACTCACTCACTCACTCACAAACACACACGCACGCACACACACACACACACACACACACACACACACACACACACACACACACACACACACACACACACACACACACACACAGATGCACGCACGCATGCATGCATCCATAGACTCACAAATAGTAATACTCTTTGTGAATCTCTATCTGGACATGAGAGGGAAGTGAATAAAAGTATTTAAAAGATGTGTTTAAAACATTTATCCTTCAATATGCCCGACAAATGGAGAAGTCACAATTCCAAACATTTAAAATTCCATTGAAGTAATAAATACCTCTTTTAAATCATGGTTTTTA
Source organism: Tachysurus fulvidraco (assembly GCF_022655615.1). NCBI lineage: Eukaryota > Metazoa > Chordata > Actinopteri > Siluriformes > Bagridae > Tachysurus > Tachysurus fulvidraco. The sequence continues at coordinate 14,548,980 of NC_062540.1, forward strand.
AGGGTTGCTATATGAGTAATATAAGCAAATGTTTTATTGATTTGCTTGCAGTTTTAGATGCAATCATGGGACAGCACTCTCACTGCCCTATTTAGGTTCCAGAGTTATTGCTGTACCTGGTAATCAAAAATGTGAACTGCAACAAGCACTAATAGGGGCACATTGAGGTAGGAATCACACTGCTACTGAAGGAACAGTAAATGGGCTAATCCGATTTTAGATGCCGTTTGGCTGTAATATTTGTGGAACCTGGCAAACTGGTATACAACTGCATACAAGGTAAACTCCAAATTCGGAGGTGGAAAGAAAATGTGGTAACAAATAATCCAACATGCTTCTATTTAAACAATCACATAAAGAAAGAAAGAAAGAAAGAAAGAAAGAAAGAAAGAAAGAAAGAAAGAAAGAAAGAAAGAAAGAAAGAAAGAAAGAAACTGTACTTGGTACCAGACATTTCGTTACAGAAATAATTTTCTTTCGACCGTTAAAAAACTGTCCCATTAAGGCCACCGTATAACAGGAAGTACGAGGCTGTATTCAGGTAAACAAAATCAGCTGATCGTTTTTATCTGTTAAAAAGACTTTGTAAGGAACGTAATATCTTATCATTCGGCGATGTGAGTATAGCCTTTTAGACATTTGTTGCTAAAGTCAATGCGACAGAGTTTAATTGCGTCTAAGCTATAAATACATTTCGTTTTGTTTAGCTAGCTTCGCTTAGCCTTCCTTAGCTAAACGGCGCTATGCCTTTATTTAAACAGCTGTCTGTAGAATCAGCATGAACACTGCTGTGTTTAGTCTTTCTTACAATTGTGTGCTTTTCATAATGCTCTCTGAATAAGATCCCCACACCTGATGGTCACATTACAATTATACAGCATGACGATATGGTCAAGGGATGTTTCTTTAACAGCGCATTCGATTTACGAGACACAATATAAATATAATAATATTTATTTGATTATTTATTTATTCATTCATGAGTTGTTTATGTGTTTGTTTGTGGATGAATAAAACAAAAAGGTTTTTCTTTAGCCAGGTTTAACTACATTTTATTAATAGCATAAACACAGGCAACTTTTATAAACTTTGTTTCTTATATTTATGCTTCTTCTTTATTATTACTATACACCAACACACCAATAATTACTGTACATGGGTGTGTGTGTGTGTGTGTATGTATATGTATATATATATATATATATATATATATATATATATATATATATATATATATATATACCCTTTTAAAATATCCGTTTTATAATGGATTATATAGTGTCTCCTGGCACAATTATAATGCCAGATATTGTGACTTTGAAGGAAAATTATTTAAAAATTCCACAGTAAAACACTATTTTCTAGATAAACGATATTACAGACGTTGACTGAAGAAAAATATTGTAATTCTACAGTACAATAAATTATTTATTGTACTGTAGAATTACAATATTTTTCTTCAGTCACCGTCTGTAATATCGTTTATCTAGAAAATTTTCTAGATCCTTTTGGATAAACAATATTTTCCCTCATTATGAGAAGGGCTATAAAACGTTTATCCTTTATTTCGTGTGATTTATTTTGTTACGTATTTATTGTATACGATATTTTTTCCACAGTAAGGACAATCATTTTTATACATTAATAAGTTGACGTTCTACTGACGCAGCCTGCTTTACTTCCTGTATATCTTGAGTGACAGATGTATCATCCAATCAGAAAACTATTGTTATTTTGTTTTTGGATTCATTATTTTTGTTTTTTTGTTTTCTGAGTTGTCAAAGTGTTTTCTAATTTGTTATTTTGTTTTTGAATTTGTTTTCTTTTCTGGTTTGTTATTTTGTTTTTGGAATTTTTTGTTTGCTTGTTTGTTTTGGTTTTTTTTTGTTTTGTTTTGTTTTCTGAGTTCTTAAAGTGTTTTCTAATTTTCTAATTAAAAAAAAAAAAACTTTTTAATGGTAACTCTGAACAATGTTTTAAACTCATGGTATCTTAAGTATGTAACCTAGTGAACCAGCATTAATATATCCAATTATAGAGATTTAAGCACTTATGTACGTCACTCTGTATAAGGGCATCTGCCAAATGCTATAAATGTAATTTGTTATTTTGTTTTTGAATTTGTTTTGTTTTCTGGTTTGTTATTTGGTTTCCTGGTTTGTAATTAGGTTTTGGATTTTTTGGAACACACCACTAACTGAGTGTTCACTCAAACTGCTTGTTTTCAGGTGCGCACAAGATTCTCATAACAAACTGCTGCGGCTGTGGGAATCGATCTTGTTTCTCCCAGAACGAAAACAAATTTTCCTCTGATGTTTAGTGTGTTTAGTTAATATTTGCATCATTAATAACTCGTGCCTACACCATCCACCAGCAACCCACCTGAAATTAATCAAAATGTAATTTTGGTGAAATTGGCTTTGTTTTAGTTGTGGTGTACTAATAGGTTTTGTTGTAATCAAGCTTTCTGTTTAGTTTGCAGTTGCACGTGGCTGTCCGATAGATTTGATGAACTCATCAGCCATCATACTGAAGTAACTGAAGTCGGTGTTGCCAACAAAGCATCGCCATGTCTAGAAAGCAATCAGGAAAATCTGTACGTGGAAACAGGAAATGTGAGCTTGAGAGGAAGAGAGGTGAACGTGCAGCCCGCAGAGCTTTGGCCAAAGATCGAAAAAACAGACCACCAGGAGAGGATGAAGGAGAGGAATTTGTTAGTTTCTCCAACCAGCTCAAAGCACTTGGTCTAAAACTGAGAGAGGTTCCAGGAGATGGGTATGTTTAGGATTTTAAGTCAAAGTTGAGCCTCGTTCACACTCAAAACCCAAATCATATAAGTTGACTTTTTTCCTGTAATGTCTGTTGATGCATTTCTTTACACAAATCTCTGTCCCAAACGTTCTCTCTCAAGCCTACACAATTTGTGCCTTTAGCATTTAGTCTTTACTGAAAGGTTGCACATTATTTACTTTTAGCATGAAATATTTATTTATGATCTGATTATGTATCCTAATAGTTTTTTAAATGTAAACAATGTCCACATTTCTTGCTGAATATTAAAGGTTCAGAACATAAGGCTTCCACCATGGCCGTGTTTAGTACCCTTTGTTTCTGACGGTGCATGGTATTTTTGCTAGGATCCACAGATTTAGGTTAATATGGACTTTAATTCTGAATGATAAATGTTTCAAAACTGCCTTAAAAGATGCATTTTGTAAGAGCTTTTTTGTCTTGTTTGCATTATAGAAACTGCTTGTTTCGTGCTTTGGCGGATCAATTGGAGGGACATTCAAGAAATCACTTGCGTTTACGTCACGAGACTGTTCAGTACATGCAGTCTCACCGACAGGACTTTGAACCTTTTGTTGAGGATGATGTGCCATTCACGAAGCACGGTGAGAAATGGGTGGTGAAAATATTCTACTGGGATTATATAATAGGTGCAAAAAATAACAATTGAAACTGTCTTGTGAATAGAAAGTCATCCACTGTTCTGTGTAAGACTATTAGTCTGTACTTTTGCCTCACCTTATCTGAAATCACATTACTGGACATAATGAATTTTGGTTATGAAAATATAACACTAAATTGCCTGAAAATTGATAGTTAATTAGCCTTCTCATTTAAGTGCAAACGTGATAGGCCTCCAATAAGTAATTACCGAGATGTAACCCCTGTGAGTTATTACTCTTCCAATATCTTTTTTTTTTCACATTAACAAATGCTATGTACTGTCACTTGCATCCATAGCGTATTCTGAATATTTATCCCACCTTGATAAGGAACGTCAGTAATGTCATACCAGTTGTAACATGCATTAAACATGCTAGAAATCATTTAAAAACAAAATTCTACTTTTTTACAGTATGTGTTCTGCTAAATGCTTTAAATATAAATATATTCTCTTCTCATCCTCCAGTGTCAGACCTTGCAGAACCAGGCACCTTTGCAGGGAACGATGCAATAGTGGCCTTTGCTCGAAGTCAGCAGGTGAAAGTAGTCATCCATCAGCTGAATGCTGCATTGTGGGAGGTGAGTTGACTCTTATTTAACTTTTCTCTTGTTTAGATATTAGCATCAACAGAATTTAAATGATTGAATGAACTGTAGCTTTTAAAAAATACAAGCAATATGATGTTATCTTTTAGATAAATGGATCAGAGAAGCCATTATGTCAGGAACTTCATATAGCATACTGTTACGGTGACCATTATGACAGTGTCCGGCATCTTGCAGACAACTCTGAAAGCCCTGCCCATCTGCGTATTGCGGTTTGTAAACGATTTAATTATCCTTTATTCTGTAGGTTAACAACCTTGGTCCTAAAGTACCATTTGTCCTGCATAACATCAGCTCAAGAAGGGCTGCTAATTAGCTGATTAGTTTAATCAGGGAATGAGCAGTGAAAACATTGCAGAACAGGGGTACTCCAGAACAGAGGTTGGGAATCTGTGTTTTATTCAGTAACTAAAAAACATCAAACAGTAAAAGAACACTTATGTTGCATATTACAGTTTGTATAGGTTATAGTCTGATCATGAGTATACTGTTTTTCTTCCCTTATGGTAGAATCTAAATAATTCAAGGCGGTTTGGAGATGGTGAGAAGGGGAAACAGAAAGCCCCTTCCCCCAGCCACTCTCCTTCTGACGATGAAGATGTTATCCTTAATTCCCTAAAGACCACCAGCATGAACAGTAAAAAAAACTCCCTTTTTTCTGTACTCTTATCTTCTCCTTTGTGGAGCTTTTCACTCCCCATTCAATTTCTGTGTTTGGTTTGTCTCCCTCAGATCAAGAGATAAATCCATGCCAATCGAGTGCCACCTCACAGAAGTGCCATGCAGAATGGCTTGAAGCTGAATCAAGTATTCAGTCATCACCTGGTGATATTGGAAAAAGGATACACCCTGAGAATCAACGTGACACCGTGTGTCCACCTGAGACCGGTACCACACACAAACCCAAGGTTAATACTGGTTATATAATTTATGTTTAAAAGCAATAAATGGTTTTATTGTTCGGGGAAAATATGTGTTAACTGCTATTCCTGCTTTTTGGATTCTAGCTGTCTAATAAACAAAGGAAAGAGCAGCATCGTCTAGAGAAGAAGAAGAAACAGGAGGAAAGACACAGACAGAAGGTTCTTCAAGGCAAAAGTTCACATCACCAGGATCAGAATCTGCTTGGACCGGTTACACTTGTGCCAGCACTCAGCACTCTTAGCATCTAAAATAGTCATGAACAAATGTTCAAAACAATTCTTTGCTGCTTTTTATTTTGTTTTCCATGTATGACAAGAAATGGGTCATTCCTATGATGTGCATATCTGGAGAAGTGCATGGAAATGTTCTCGCCTAAATGTTGCCATCTTCACAGACGATAAGAGGAAATTCTCTCTTTAGGGTAAAGTCATCATGGTATGTGCTATGGATGCCTTAGCTGAACTATCATATCTTCATTCTTTTTTTTTTTTTTTAATTACACTGTATTATTTAGAACCAAAGAACAGTCCAAACTGTCAAATTGTGTTGTTGATTTTGCTGGTGAATTGAAAGAATGGTTCTTTCCTTTGATTTAAAAGGTATTATTTTCTGGTTCTGTTCAATGCTGCCAGTGTTTATTGAAATTTGTTGGGTTCTTCTTTGGTTAATATGTTTGCATTCATTTCCATAGGATTTGCCATCTTCATATTTTGAAACAGTTACATATTGAGAATATCGGCACACATTCAGTATTTCATGTGAGAAATAATTAATTGCACATTAATAATCTGAAGATTTGTTCTGCAATTATAGTTAATTTTCCTGTTTGTGTTACACAAAGAATGAGCATCAAATTTTTATACAGAAGTGGAAGTTTATTTATTTAAAATTAATAAAAAGTTTGGGTGAGTCTTGTACAAGATATTGTGTATATAATAACACATTTACAGGCATTATTTGTAATTCAATACACCTGTGATATGCTGAATCATCTACTGCTTAATATATTTTGACAGCATTCAAGCATGATGAGTAGTTTGGCAAACAGTAGGCTTTAACTAAAAGAAAGTGCTAAATTCTGAGTCATCTTATTTACATGTATATTAAACTTTTTAAAGCAAACTTTTCAATAAATGGACGTCACACCAACTCATCAAATAGCTTGAAATGATAGAATGTACTGTATGTAAAAGCATCGATATATCTGATCATCCACATGGAGGCAGTAGATCACTTCTGTGACATATCCCATACTTTAAAATGTGCAAAGCAAAATACACATCCTGCAAAGACAAGATACAGGAGTGAGGTATAAAAACAATACACAATTTGCTTTCAGGCAGTGGGTTAAATGTGCAACTTTAGCTAGCTGTGTGACCTTACTATACTAAATGTTTCATTGTTCCCATTTCCAAGGACAAAATGTATGGGGTAGTAAGACAATATATTCAATTCAATTTCATTACGAAAATATGTGCACAATACACAAAATTGCATGCTTTTATTCAATGTTCTCAATGTTTTCATCACCAAATTAACTGTTTATACTACCAGCATTTAATTTTTGTTTGTGTTTAATGCATCCATAGTGTGTCCAGATTTAAATAACTTTGGTTTGTCTATTGGTTTGAGTTGGTGTATTGCTTTATAGCACCTCTCTGGCCAAAAAGTGCTTTACCCATATAAGTTATAACCTTTCCTCATTCCCTTTTTCCATCTGTGGAAGGTTTTCAGCTCTGTATTCATCTGTTTGGCAGGATTACAAGTTGTGACTCAATGAGCAGTATAATGCATGTTACCACAATTTACGCATAATTAAATTAACTATTTTTTAAATCTAGTATAAACTCTGGAATACAGACACATTGATAAAAATGACACACTACCAAAGAGAGCCGAAGGTCTTCTCCCCGAGCTGACTTGTAAACAGGGGAGACACAGACGCGGACATTGTGGGGTACGTGGGTAAGTGTTGTAGAAAGGAGGTGGGGTGGCAGATACAAATACAAAAATACAAAATGATACCACGCAATCCTTCATCACAAGATAGCAGAAATTTAAGTTTTTCTCATTCTGAATTAAAAGGGGGAGAGAAGAAAAAGTCTGGGCAAGTTATTGGTTGCATTCAAATAATATAGGTTTAAATGGATAAGTTTCAATGTTGACAAACTAATACATGCCTTCTTGAGTGCATACTTTGATGGACATGGCTTTTTCTTTGCCAGAGAAGTAGCTGGTGCTCACAGTGACCAGGTACTGTGTCCCAGGCTGCAGGTTTGTCAGTACAGTCGAGTCCTGCCTGTTACATGGAGTTTCCCTGTTGGAAGGGTGGAGTACTCCACCTGATACATCTTTATAGACTCAGGCTGCAAAGGCTCCCAGCTCACTTTCACAGTGGTCATGGTTGACTCAGAAACCGTCAAGTGGCCAGGCTTTGGATCTCTGTGGAAGTAAAAAGAGAAGATGTTTAGAGAGAGGGAATTTGGAATGTCAACAGTTTTGCACAGACACTATTTATCACTGTATGTAAACTTCTTGAACCCATCAAGTTGCATCAAAACACCCTGTCTTCATTTTTACTGAAATTACACTACCAGTCAAAAGTTTGGACAGACCTTCCCTTGGAAGGGTCTTAATAGATTTTTTCTCTTTTCTTATAATAATAATAATAATAATAATAATAATAATAATAATAATAATAATAATAATAAAAATAATAATAATAATAATAATAATAATAATAATAATAATAATATGTAACAGTAGATGAAATTGTGGTTGAGACAAATGTTAAACAAATAGTAACTACATTATATTTTCCATTTGTTTAACATTACTCTTGGTGAATATTTGCACACTTGTGGCATGTTCTCAAGCAGCTTCCTGAGAAAGTTTTCTTTCTGAGAATGTTCACGGTATATCAGTTTGAAGTTAACCACAGCTCAAACACATTCACTAAAATTAAATCACTAAGTTACAGTAAAGTTGTAAGGCATGACATGGTAGAACAGACTTTGCGGATGAGAAGGAGGTTGCATTTCTCAAGATCTTACTTGGGATATTATCTTTTTTTTTTGTAAGGAAAAAGATTGATTTTTTTTTATGTAGACAAGTTTGTGTAATTCTTTAATAGCAAAAAAATGTAAAACTATTTTAAATGTGGATAAAGTAGTTTAACATTTTATTTTTTATTTTTTTGGCTATTAAAAAATTACACAAACTTGTCTTGATAAAGTTTTGCTGCGTTCACAATAAATCCATATAATGAACGAATCCGATGAATTCTGTTGTCTCTGTAATGGTCAAATGTTTAAGACATACACAGTCAAACATTTTATTTTACATGCTGGGGTGCATATATTTACATTTCCAGCATATGGCAGACGTCCTTATATCCAGAGCGATTTACATTATCTCATTTTTTTTATACATCTGAGCACTTGAGGGTTAAGGGCCTTGCTCTGGAGCCCAAGAGTGGCAGCTTGGTGAACCTGGGATTGAACTCACAACCTTCTGATTTGTAGCCCAACACCTTAACCACTAAGTGACCCAAAGCAGTGACCCAAAAACGTGAACTATATAAAAATTCTTTTTTTTTTAATTAAAACTAATCCACCAATTCGTTAGTAGACAGGTGATAAAAGTCAATGAAATACAATTATTAATCTCTGCGAAGAAACAAATCAATGATGTATACTGACTGGACGTCAGTTCGTTAACATGGCAACGCAGTTGAACGCGCTTAGTTCGGTTAATTCAAATGTAAACAATCAGCAGAATTACAAAACGGTCCGCAAATCGTGGATTTTACACACTCAAAATAGTAAGTATTACAGCACACGTTTACTGATTTATGTTTATCGAACAATTTATGTTTAAAACAACTTCGTTGTTAACAGTGTTTATCTTTATTTCAATTCCTAGACAATATAATGTCGATATATGCTGCTGCTATACCTGTAGGTGAAAATGGCTTTGTTTTAGTATTGGTGTACTCATAGGTTTTGTTGTCATTAATCTTTATGTTTTATTTGCAGTTGTACGTGGATTTCCGATAGATCTAATGAACTTATCAGCTGTCATGTTGAAGTCGGTGTTGCCTACAAAGCATCGCCATGTCGTTAAATGACTCAGGAAAGTCTGTACACAAGGGTTTGGACAATGATTGGAAAAGCCGACCACCAGGGGACGATGAAGGAGAGGAATTTGTTAGTTTACCAGCTCAAAGCACTTGGTCTAAAACTGAGAGAGGTTCCAGGAGATGGGTATGTTGAGGTTTTTAAATCAAATTTGATCCTCATTCACACTCAAAACCCAAATCATATAAGTTGACTTTTTTTCCTGTAATGTCTGTTAATGCATTTCTTCTCACACACTGAGAATTATCTCTGTCCCAAACATTCTCTCTCAATCCTACACAAATTGTGCCTAAAAGGTTAAACATTATATACCTTTAGCATGAAAGATATCTATGCTCTGATTATGTATCCTAATTGTTTTTGAAATGTAAACAATGTCCACATTTCTTGATGAATATTAAAGTTTCAGAACATAAGGCTTCCACCATGGCCGTGTTTAGTACATTCGTTGGGTGCATGGTATTTTTGCTAGGATCCACACATTTAGGTTAATTTAGGTTGACTTTAATTCTGAATGATAAATGTTTCAAAACTGCCTCAAAAGATGCATTTTGTAAGAGCTTTTTTGTCTTGTTTGCATTATAGAAACTGCTTGTTTCGTGCTTTGGCGGATCAATTGGAGGGACATTCAAGAAATCACTTGCTTTTACGTCACGAGACTGTTCAGTACATGCAGTCTCACCGACAGGCCTTTGAACCTTTTGTTGAGGATAATGTGCCATTCACGAAGCACGGTGAGAAATGAAATCATTATACTGGGATTATATAATAGGTGCAAAAAAACACTTGAAACTGTCTTGTGAATAGAAAGTAATCCACTGTTCTCTGTAAGACTATTAGTCTGTACTTTTGCCTCACCTTATTTGAAATCACATTACTGGACATAATGAATTTTGGCTATGAAAATATAACACTATATTGCCTGAAAATTGATAGATAATTGGCCTTCTGATTTAAGTACAAATGTGATAAGCCTCTAATGAGTAATTGCAGAGATGTAACCCCTGTGAGTTATTACTCTTCCAATATCTTTTTTTTTTCTTCACATTAACAAATGCTATGTACTGTCACTTGCATCCATAGCGTATTCTGAATATTTATCCCACCTTGATAAGGAATGTCAGTAATGTCATACCAGTTATAAAATGCATTAAACATGCTAGAAATCATTTAAAAACAAAATTCTACTTTTTTTTTACAGTATGTGTTCTGCTAAATGCTTTAAATATAAATATATTCTCTTCTCATCCTCCAGTGTCAGACCTTGCAGAACCAGGCACCTTTGCAGGGAACGATGCAATAGTGGCCTTTGCTCGAAGTCAGCAGGTGAAAGTAGTCATCCATCAGCTGAATGCTGCATTGTGGGAGGTGAGTTGACTCTTATTTGACTTTTCTCTTGTTTAGATATTAGCATCAAAATAATGTAAACGATTTTGATACAAACTGTAGCTTTTGAAAAGTACAAGCAAAGTTAATATGATGTCATCTTTTAGATAAATGGATCAGAGAAGCCATTATGTCAGGAACTTCATATAGCATACTGTTACGGTGACCATTATGACAGTGTCCGGGATCTTGCAGACAACTCTGAAAGCCCTGCCCATCTGCGTATTGCGGTTTGTAAACGATTTAATTATCCTTTATTCTGTAGGTTAACAACCTTGGTCCTGAAGTACCATTTGTCCTGCATAACATCAGCTCAAGAAGGGCTGCTAATTTCACTGATGAGCAGTGAAAACATTGCAGAACGGGGTACTCCAGAACAGAGGTTGGGAATTTGTGTTTTATTCAGTAACTAAAAAACATCAAACAGTACAAGAACACTTATGTTGCATATTACAGTTTGTATAGGTTATAGTCTGATCAATCATGAGTATACTGTTTTTCTTCCCTTATGGTAGAATCTAAATAATTCAAGGCGGGTTGGTGATGGTGAGAAGTGCAAACAGAAAGCCCCTTCCCCCAGCCACTCTCCTTCTGACGATGGAGATGTTATCCTTAATTCCCTAAAGACCACCATGTGTCCGCCTGAGACTGGTACCACACACAAACCCAAGGTTAATACTGGTTATATAATTTATGTTTAAAAGCAATACTTGGGTTTAATTGTATGGGAAAAAATATGTTAACTGCTATTCCTGCTTTTCGGATTCCAGCTGTCTAATAAACAAAGGAAAAAACAACGTCGTCTAGAGAAGAAGAAGAAGCGGCAGGAAAGACACATACATACGGTTCTTCAAGGCAAAAGTTCACGTCACCAGAATCAGAATCTGCTTGGACCGATTACACTTTTGCAAGCACTCAGCACTCTTAGCATCTAAAATAGTCATGGACAAACGCTTCGAAACAATTCTCTGCTGCTGTTTTCCAAGTATGACAAGAAATGGGTCATTTCTATCATGTGCATATCTGGAGAAGTGCATGGAAATATTCTGGCCCAAGTGCTGCCATCTTCACAGACAATAAGAGGAAATTCTCTCTTTAGGGTAAAATCATCATGGTATGTGCTATGGATGCCTTAGCTGAACTATCATATCTTCATTCTTTTTTTAAGTACATTTTTTAAGTATTATTTAGAACCAAAGTACAGTCCAAACTGTTATTGACAGTGTGGAAATACCATTCAAATTTTGTTGTTGATTATGCTGATGAATTTAAAGAAATAGTTTCTTCTTTTGATTTAAAAATGATTATTTTCTGATTCTGTTCAATGCTGCCAATGTTTATTGAAATGTGAGAAATAATTATAGTTCATTTTTCTGTTTGTGTTACACAAAGAATGAGCATCAAATTTTATACAGAAGTGTAAATTTATTTATTTAAAATTAATAATAAAATTTGGGAGAGTCTTGTACAAGATATTGTGTATATAATAACACATTTACAGGCATTATTTGTAATTCAATACACCTGTGATATGCTGAATCATCTACTGCTTAATATATTTTGACAGCATTCAAGCATGATGAGTAGTTTGGCAAACAGTAGGCTTTAACTAAAAGAAAGTGCTAAATTCTGAGTCATCTTATTTACATGTATATTAAACTTTTTAAAGCAAACTTTTCAATAAATGGACGTCACACCAACTCATCAAATAGCTTGAAATGATAGAATGTACTGTATGTAAAAGCATCGATATATCTGATCATCCACATGGAGGCAGTAGATCACTTCTGTGACATATCCCATACTTTAAAATGTGCAAAGCAAAATACACATCCTGCAAAGACAAGATACAGGAGTGAGGTATAAAAAGTAAATCTTTATGTACATCCCAAAGCAGATGTGTGGGTAGTGGATTGTGCCTCAGACATTTTGATTAAAAGGCCCTTTTTGACCACTAAACATTTGTTACACCCTCTTATTAGTAGCTACAAGGAATTCAAAATCTGCTCCTTTTTTTTATCAACCTTACAATCTCTTAGAGATCTAATTATAGTGGCCTGAATGAGTGGATTCTAATCCTGATCCTGCAAGACCCATAGCCTGCACTTTATTTATTGTTTTTGATGTTTTCTGTGCTCAAGTACACCCATATCAACACAGGAAGGGAGTGTTAATTAGTAGCTTATTTAAGGCAGGGAAAACAGCACCAGCTGTAAGGCAGGGGTACTCCAGGAACACATATTAGCAACCACTGGGATAAATGGCCTTAATCATAGTCCATAACAATACACAAACAATACACAATTTGCTTTCAGGCAGTGGGTTAAATGTGCAACTTTAGCTAGCTGTGTGACCTTACTATACTAAATGTTTCATTGTTCCCATTTCCAAGGACAAAATGTATGGGGTAGTAAGACAATATATTCAATTCAATTTCATTACGAAAATATGTGCACGATACACAAAATTGCATGCTTTTATTCAATGTTCTCAATGTTTTCATCACCAAATTAACTGTTTATACTACCAGCATTTAATTTTTGTTTGTGTTTAATGCATCCATAGTGTGTCCAGATTTAAATAACTTTGGTTTGTCTATTCAGTGCAGTTTGAGTTGGTGTGTTGCTTTATAGCACCTCTCAATGGCCAAAAAGTGCTTTACCCATATAAGTTATAACCTTTCCTCATTCCCTTTTTCCATCTGTGGTAAGGTTTTCAGCTCTGTATCCATCTGTTTGGCAGGATTACAAGTTGTGACTCCAAGTAAATGCAGCTGTAGGAACAGTTTCAACAGAAAAACAGGATGCTCAATGAGCAGTATAATGTATGCCACCATAATTTACGCATAATTAAAGTAAGTATTTTTAAATCTAGTATAATCTGTGGAATACAGACACATAGTTAAAAATGACACATTACCAACCTGAGCCGAAGTGAGCCGAGCAGCAAAGGCCTTCTCCCCGAGCTGACTTGTAAACAGGGGAGACACAGATGCGGGCATTGTGGGGTACGTGGGTAAGTGTTGTAGAAAGGAGGTGGGGTGGCAGATACAAAGTGGAACGCTGCCTAGAGAATTGTACAGACTCGCCTTCCCACGTCAGCCAGTAACCACGCAATCCTTCAGCACCACCCTTCCATTTGACCAACACTGAGTCATTTCCCACCGTACTGAGATGCAGATCTGCTAGAGCTGGCAACACTGACAAAAAGACGGAAATTTAAGTTTTTCTTGTTCTGAACTGAAAAAGGAGATGAAGAAAAAGTCTGGGCAAGTTATTGGTTGCATTCAAATAATATAGGTTTAAATGGATAAGTTTCAATGTTGACAAACTAATACATGCCTTCTTGAGTGCATGCTTTGATGGACATGGCTTTTTCTTCGCCAGAAAAGTAGCTGGCGCTCACAGTGACCAGGTACTGTGTCCCAGGCTGCAGGTTTGTCAGTACAGTCGAGTCCTGCCTGTTATTAACCGTGAGCACATGGAGTTTCCCTGTTGGAAGGGTCGAGTACTCCACCTGATAAGTCTTTATAAACTCAGGCTGCAAAGGCTCCCAGCTCACTTTCACACTGGTCATGGTCGACTCTGAAACCGTCACCGAAACCTGTGCCGGGCGTTGGATCTCTGTGGAAGTAGAAAGAGAAGATGTTTAGAGAGAGGGAATTTGGAATGTAAACAGTTTTGCATAGACACTATTTATCACTGTATGTAAACTTCTTGAACCCATCAAGTTACTTGCATCAAAACACCCTGTCTTCATTTTTACTGAAATTACACTACCAGTCAAAAGTTTGGACAGACCTTCCCTTAAAAGGGTCTTAATAGATTTTTTCTTTTTTTCTTATTATAATAATAAAAATAAATAAATAAATAAATAAATAAAATAAAATAAAATAAAATAAAATAAAATAAAATAAAATAATAATAATAATAATAATAATAATAATAATAATACATGAAATTGTGGTTGAGACAAATGTTAAACAAATAGTAATTACATTATATTCTTTATTGATTTCATGTTATTCTTGGTGAATTTATGCACACATGTGGCATGTTCTCGTCCTAAAGATGTTTAAAAGTTTATAAATAGGAAGAGCACTCTTCCAAACGCTGCTTCCAAATATTAAAAAAAAAAGAAACAAATTAACCCCTTGATGTTCTCACCTGGCTGCGTAATGAAGGTGGTATGTAGGGTGTTAAAGATACCCAAGTTGGACTGTGGGATTAGCGTGACATTGTACATGGTGTTCGGACGTAGGCTGCTCAGCCTGGCAGAGCTGGTGTTGCCAGGGACGGTGATTCGCTGATGGTGGGCTGAAGATTTACTTTGATCAGTGCGCCTGCCTGGCGTATACCCTTCCGGATGTCCCGAGTAAACAGGTCCAAACCGGATGTCATAGAACCCAGTTCCCGCAAGCACAGGCCTCCAGTGTAACTCTGCACTAGTAGAGGTGATGTCTTGGACCAGCAGCCTCTTGGCTCGAATGATTTCTGGGTAATCAGAGAACAGTAATGAGAGAACAGAGTTTAACAAGGAGTAAGCCAGGAGGAATGTCACTTAAAATAGAAAGCTCAGTCAGAGGATGTTGCTGTGACAAATAGCAGCGTCATGACAGTGCCCAGTAAGGGTGAGAGAGTGTATCTGACTAACTTTAATAGGGCAGAATGCCATGCCATATTTGTTATATCTAACCTGATCTGTATGGTCTCGATATGATGTATATGTAAGAGTCTAAAACTGGACACTTACATGACACTCAATCAGCAAAGAGGATTACTTACTTTTAATTCCTGAAGGCTCTGAGAAGTCTCCCATGAGATATAGAAAGAGCAATTTATTTTTTATAATTAGCCCCTCTCTCCCATTACAGTGTATATTGCTCTGTCCACTCATCTTGTAAACTAGTGTCGCTGTCTCAAGTTATTTGTGTCCCTGAGTTGTCTGGCCAAGGAGCATAAATTTCTGCAGCACGCAATGGTGAAGGCTAGGGGACCACACGTCCACACCCATATAGTCTGTCTGCTCTTTTCTCATTATTTTTTCCTCAGATCTATATTCAAAAATATTAAGCATCGTTTAGCATATTTAAAGTGACATATTTTAATTTTCTATTTTACAAAGTAAGATGCTAATTTTCATTGCTAAAGTCTCTACCTATTCCTCTTTATATGTTTGAACTACAGTAAATCAATTTTTCTTAAACTGCAGTGCCTTGTGAAAGTATTTATATCCCTTCTTGTCTTGTTTTTTATAACCTAGAATTAAAATGGATTTTTAGTTTTATTTTTTTATAATGGACTGAGCAAAATAGTCAATTTGAATTGAAATAAAAAAATAACCTAAAAACTTCAGAACTCACAATTTATTGATTAAGATCCACATGTATGCAATCAAAGTGTCACATGATCTGTCACAGGCTGTCACTATGAATACACCTGTTATGAAAGTCCCCCTGAGTCTGTGACACCACTAAGCAAGCCATGTGAAGACCAATGAGCTCTCCAAATAGGTCAGAGTAGAGATGTGTCGCTCAGGGTTCAGTTATAAAAAAATCTAATCCTTGAACATCACACAGAGCACCATTAAATAACAAAATGGAAAGGATATAGCAAATCTAACAAAAGAAGTCCATCTACCAAAACTTGTACACCAGAGATTTAACAAAGACACCAAAAATAACCCTGAAGGACAGGTTAGGCTTTTTATAAGCAGGGACTGAAAACTGATCAGGATTGAAAGAAGGAAGGCAAGAAAGAATTGCCTTGTATTTAAACAAGGCAATTCTTAAGAAAAATGTGAAATAAATACTTGGCACATGAATCTTTGTCATGACTTGAAGATTGCTGTACACTAACTCAACCTATCTAACTTGAATGAGCTAGATAAGGTTTGCTTTAAAGAATGGGCAAAAATCACAATGGCTTGATTTGCCAAGCTAATCGAGAGACTTGCTGCAAAAAGTGTCTCTACAAACTATTGATTTTGGGGGTGATTTCTGTTTTTTTTTTTTTTCTTAATTATTGCTTGTTACAATAATATTTTGTTCCTGCACAGTGGTACTTCTGTTCTGTAGATCCAATGGTACAAACAAAAGTACCAAATGGTACAAAGAAACGTACCAAAGGGTGGTGAATACTTTTGCAAGGCACTGTTTTCCAAATGAGCTCTTACCAATAATGGCATTCCTCAAGTCCTCAGTGATGATAGGCATGTCTTCAATATCCACAAAATACAGGTGATCCTCAGCAGGAGGACTCACAACATCCCTTAATACTTGGTAGTTCCCTTGACCAGTGGACACAACCAGCACATAGACACCCTCATCTCGCAGTTCAGCCATGAATTTCTGCACATCTCCAGGATCCACACCATCAGTAAGCCACACCAGCACCCTCGGGAGTCCTTCTCTGGCTCCTCCTGGAATGCCCTGTTTCAATACCTCTTCCTTGGCAATCAGAAGTGCTTCCTCTGTGTTTGTGTCTCCTCCAAGTTTCTGAGTCCTACTCAGTGCTTCCTGAAGGTCCTGCTGACTGCTATAAGCCTCAAAGCCAAACTCCAGGTTAGGCATGGTGCTAACCTGCAGCAGCGCCATCCTTACTTGCTCATGGCCCAGAGAAAACGGCTGCACAAGTTCTGACAGGAACTTTAGCATGTGCATATACTCAAACATCGACACACTGCCCGAAGAATCCAACAGGAACAAGACGTCGCCTTCACAGCAGTTCAAAACTGTGGGTGGAAAAGAAAAGATCAGAGGTTTATGATAATATTTTAGAAAAGATATTTAGAAGATACTATCACAAACTAGGAATAGATTTAAAGATCAATCTTAGTCAAACTTAACATCCAAATAGTATGGTGGTGCATTGTTGTTTTGGAGTAATATTTTAGTTACGAACAAGGTGACAAATTCACTACCATGATCAGAGTGGTATAAATTATAGTGTGAAAGATCCAGGAAAATGTGAGATGTAATTTCAACCATCACTTTTATCTCAAGGGAATAGCAGTTAATTCAGCCTTCTAAAGCACAAAATAAAATGTTTCCAGATAAGGAACAAGCAACAAATTCTGTATTCTCTTTGGCATCGTTATTCCCCTCCCACTGTACTTTCCAGGGTTTTCCTCTGTGCTCCCACGCACTCCTTGAAGCACACACACAACTGTATGCTACTGCACAAAAGCTTCATTCCTTTGCTTCCCAGCGTTTTTGGAACAATATAGTCACGGTTATTAAGGTTTCACTAAAAGCAATAAAATGGACAAAACCCAAAATCATAAAACATAAAGTTAACTAGAAAATCCACACATTAAATGCAGTCAAACAATATGACAGTGTCAGATTTATAGGGAAAAAAAGGTTTTCTGGAAGGTTTGTTAAAAATATTTAGACACAGCCAGACAAGCAGTAATGATCCAGCAGCAGCTATGGATTTTCTGGCAGAGAAAGGCTCCTTAAATTAGAGTTGAAAAATAAACATAAACAGATGGTGAGTGGTAGCAGCACGACTACTGGATACCATAAGGGTGGGGGGGGGGGGGTTAAAAAGGGCAGTGTGAGGGAGAAACACAGTAAAGGGGGAGGTGAGGTCTGTGAGTCTCATAAGAATGAAAGGAAGGAATGCACTTTCTATTCCAGAGACCACAGTAGGGAGAAAGAATGAGTGCTGTGTGTGAGGGAGATACATCATAATAAGAGAGTGAAGCCATGCCCAATAAGACAATTCACTAACATCAAAAGTAAGTAAGAAATTTCTGCAGTGGGTATTCAGACTTGTATGTAAAAAAGATTTTCTGATGCCCACTGTGTGCCCTTCAATATTTTGAACAAAGTTGCATTTTAGTGTCACAATACAATCGTTCAAAAGCTTGCGAAACACTTGACTCCACATTGGCATCACATCAGTCTAACCAGTGACTCCTGAAGAATTTCCTAAAGCATTCAGCCAATTCGAGATGAGACCAACAATGTGAAATGTCATCCTAATCCAAAAAACAAGTGACCACTGCATGGGTCATCTAATGATGATAATTAGGATCATCTCCGAGTGCACTCATATTCCAAGCCACAATGTCTTGCACTGAATTATTCCCTATGCTCTGCTCCTGCTGTGTGCTTTCTTCTCTCATCTTCAATTAGTATGTAGTGTTCACTGCACTGGCTCTCAAACATATGGGTAATTAAACAAAACAAAAAAAAAACAACGGGACATTCTGACATGCTAAAACACAGCCTGACAAGAAGATCACTGACTTCTAATAATAATAATGTTTGAAAGTATGTTTTTATTTCCAGACAAAATTAGAGCACAATGCATGTACATAGTGTGTGCATTTACTTAGACACTTGTGCAGCTAAAATTAATTTAACTGAATAATTTCTGTGCACCAAGTGACCTGTAACTGAGAGGACAGCTGCTATGATTGAGATAACAGTGAACAACAGTTAACAATTTACCAACAGTTGTTGCAGGTTAAAAAATGTAAGAAAGTTGAGTTTTTTTATATTTTAACTATTTATTTTTTTATAGTCAATTTGCCATACAATAACAAGTCTATTGTTGGCTTGTCTATGTGTACTATAGAAAATCATCTGCCCCTTCTTGGGGGATTAAGTCTAAAAAAGTACCCAAAGCCTATCCCACTTAAAGATCCCACCATGTGACACTTCACAGGTAGATATTTTCATTGGATTAAGCATGTGCTGAATAGATTTTACTGAGCCATTTTTAAGTAGGTAAATATAGGTAAGGAGACGGGATGTGTTTATTCTATTTCTCAAATTCATACAATGAAATCATTGACTGATGATTGATATTGCAGGTCAGTATGAAACACCATATTAAACTTTAAAACAACTTAAAATGTTGGTGTTGAGTGACTTGAAGATATAAAACTGAAGAATAAGCTAGGTATATGCTCTTTCTGCTGACATTCTTTTCTCTATTCATGTTGGGCTATTGTCTGTTTTCCATTGTGATGTGTATTATGCAGGTATTTAGAATTTGGTGCCTATTAATTACAGTATGTATAAGGCAAATTCACATTAGAGAATCTTTATCCTTTATACAAAACAAAGATATATAAAGTGCTTTGGTCAGAATACCAAATACAATACAACCACGAGTTATGTTTAACCCATTTGGTCTGTTTGAATTTCACAAACATTTTCAGTCAGAACTGGGGCACCAATTAAGATGATGAGGCTTATTTAACTCTATGTTTACCTTGTAAAAGGGTTTCAGTTTATTTGTACAAAGTTAACGTTGACTGTAGTATGTGCCTAAGATTAAGCCGCAAAGAATTAAGTTCAGATTTAATTGGTGTAAAGTGTGATATCTGTGTAACTCACCTGAACTGGAGCTTGAGCCCTGCGACTTTCCCGCGCGCAGGTGAAAGCTGAACAGCAGACACGTGAGCACAAGCCGAAACTCCATCGCTTGCTTCTCTGCTGTTTACTGAAGCGCAAAATATTGTGTTATCCTACTGAAGACCTTCACGTTTAAGGCAGGTAATAACCATGATTTGCCCAGAGATTTTGCACTAGCAGTCGACCTTGAAGATTTTGGAAGTTTAGCTGACTTCTTGCTTTATTACACACCTCTTTTATTTTCTTTTTCGAAAGAATTCAGAAAGTGCACACCTGCAGCACTGAAGCCCAAAGTGCTGCGTCTTGTGCCAGGCTAAACCAAAAACAGTTTGAGACTGTGAGAGCGAGAGCTACTGAATTTGCCCAGCTCCCTCCCTCCTTCCCTTCGTTTTTCCCCGTCACTCCCTCACTCCCTCCCTTCTTTTCTTTCGTTCACTCCCTACTTTCAACTGACCGGTGATCACCAGCTTGGAGCCAGTCCCAGCTTTCCCTCTGACTTGCCTATGCAGTTATAGCTAGCCAGTTCCGTCTGAAAACAAACAGGAGTCTATGCTATTTAAATTAGTTGTTTTAACAGTGAAGTGGGAATACTTTTTATACAAAATCATGTTTGAACACATGGTCAGGTGTGGATGTTTACCCAGTATATCAGAAGAGAGTAAAACACAGATACTGCACATGAAAGTGTGAGAGGCCCCTGAAAAAATAACACCCAACACAATTAAATGCTTTTACCAGCAAGTTTCTTTATTTGTATTGTTCTGGGGCCATTACTGGGCTCCAAATTTGTGTGTAGCGGAAATTAGTTTTGTAAAGTCTTGATGCTATGATCCCATATACTATGAACTTCAATAAGGGGTGACGTGGACCAACACACCCAATAAGCAAACATGGGCTAGTTGTGAAAGACCAGTCTGGTGAGCATATATTGTACTCAGTTTTCAGCCATATAACAATTAATTTCTTACTCTACCTTTTGCAGCTCCGTAGTCATAGAGAATGCTTTTACTATTCTCAGTCCATAGCTTACTGTGGCTTGCATATTGAGTCCAGCAGAAGCACCTGCTGAAACATTGTCTTGGACTGTGTTTTGCTGGTAAGAAATACATTTATGTTAAAATGCACAGTTTAGATAAGATTCCTTGGGGTTGTGTGCTGTCTGAACAATTACATTAACATAGATATATAGCCCCTATAGCAATGTATTTTAGGATCTGGAATAAAAGCTGCACCAAGGGTACCATACCATACAACTAGATCAAATATTAGATATCTCCAAGCTGTAATACCCTCTCACACCCTGGAAAGACCTTAACCATAAGTTGTGGGGGTTCGAGATCCATTTAGAGGCAGGTATGGACCTGCTGCAGAGGTGAGATAAAAATCTCCAACAAGGCATACCACGAGTGTATACAAGCAGTTGTGCATATTTCACCACAAAATAATATGTAATGGCATCGTATAGACATGATGTAATCGTGTTTCCAGAGAGGACTATGAGTGAAAATCAAGATCTCTTTTGCACAAGAAGGGATGTATGGCAGAAAATGCTGATATACAAATGAAGTGTTGTATAAAATAATCCTCAAATTAAATTGATTGATTTTTACAGTAGGAAAATATTATATCCAGAACCCTTAAGGCTTATTTGCTTTGTCTCTTTGGGGGAACCCCTTAATAAGCTAAGAATCACTATCTATCTACTTATAAGAAACACTGAAGAATATTTTTCTTTGTACAATAACAGACTACATTTGTTTTATAAGCTAATCATTGCAGGTTTGCAGTCAATTAGGTTCAGAAAGGCACTATAAGGATTAAATCTCTTCTAATAATATCTTTAATAATAATATTAAATTAAGAATGTAATCATTTATTCAGTACAACCTGGATGAACACTGGACACTCACATCCACATCTAGGACCAATGTAGCATAGCAAATCATAGCATATTTTGGGTGGTGGGAGACAACTGGAGAACTCAGAGGGAAACCCACACAGTAACATGAGCTCAAGATAGACACTTTAGCAATCCACTGCACCATGAAGTTCACTTGATTACTCCGTTATAGATTCCGAGATTCCATGAAATAAACCATTCCATAAAAGGCAAAATATTTACCACTAATATTAAAACCTGAAATGCATTTTCTACCATAATGAAAGTGTTATTAAAGGCCAGTAAGTGGAACTGCATTCAGTTACACTTTTGCATCATTAAAGAGATTGTAGCAACATTCAATCTGAATATAAAAATAATCTCACCTGTCAGATTTATGGGACTGTGTCACTGAAACATGAGAGAAGTATTGGCAGGGATTGCAGTGCGGCACAGTAGCCGAAAGCCCTGTTCAGCGTTCCTGGCTGAGGAGAATGGAAATACATCATAAATGACAGAACACAAACATAAAAATTCACATAAATGTTTGTTTTTTTATTTATTTTTGACAGGTATATTTATTTTGACAGGTTTAATCCTACAGTAATATTTTGTGAATTATTTTATAAGTCTAATGAAAAAGCTCCACTTAAAAACTTCTTTAAAAAAGGTCTTTTTCCTTTTTAAACATACTGTACCTCCAATACCCAATATAATCATGGACATTTAATGGGTCCTCTTGGTCCAGGTACTGCTTATCTGCATACCCCTTGTCTAGTGTCAGTGAAGGCTGCTGCTCTATGCAGGGATAGTTAAACCAAACACCTTATTTTTATTATCTCATTTGCATGACAAAATTTATACAGATATATTCTTAGACAAAAGTATTTATATTTCATTATATTTCGTGTGTATATTATGCATTGTATTTATTAGTTAAAAAATCAAGAAAGCTTTAATGAGTACACTAAAATAATAAAAGAAGGAAAATCAGCTACATTTGTAGCACAGAGGAACTCCAAGGGATGGGAATAGAAAATCACAATTACACACTTGGGTATTAAAGACTTTTGTGACCTGTTTCAATGAGCATTGGAAAGAATAAGTAAATAATTAGCATCCTTGTTACCAAAAATACTCTGGCAGAATGTCCAGCCTTATATCCTGTGTTTGTTATGAATTGTCTGAATGCCAGTTGTCTTCCTGGATTTAAGTATAGATTATCAATACCTGCGTCACCATAATTTCCCCACACTCCAACCTTTCTGTCAGCCCTGACTTCCACTTCTTCCATCTCAAGTTCTCCACTCCTTTTGCCAGGAATATTTAATGGATTCTTTTCTGGCCCCCATCTGTTAGTATGCAAGCTTTGATTTATCAGGTAATGTTGTTTCCATTGGCTATGTGTGATATATTTCACTGGGTTAAGGATGTTTCTTTTAATTGTTTCTTTATTTCACTTTAATTCAAAACCACTATCTGAAGTCCAAGAAGCAATAAATAATGGTCAGCTTTATCCAAATCTCTGGAGCAGTTATTAGCACACAGCCTTGAGACAATAACCTATGAATGAAAACAGCTGTACACAGCAGGATATCCTAACACTTCTAATGTAAAAGATCAGGTTCCTGTGGAAGTAACTAAATTCTACACACTGCAGAAGTCCTTGTTCTCTTCCCATTTAAGTAATAATCAGGTAGTATTGAATATTTTATCGTGACATACATGTTTACCTTCTTCCAAAAGGTACATGCAAATAATTTCTTTCCTTAAAATTACTTTGACCTTGTTTCTCTCTTCTCTCTGTTTTACAAAACAGGATCATAGGATTTAAGGATCATACATTTCCAGTTTTCAGGGACCAACACCCATTTTATATGTTTCCCATAGTGATGTTCCATGATGTCTCTGCCAAGTGAAATCTCTGCTTTTCCCTCAAAAAGCCATTGTGACAATGTCCCATTTTTGAGCAGAATGGGAATTTTTCTTAATGAATGACCAGCTGAGGATTTTATAGCATTCCAAAAGAAAAGGACGTGTTTCCATGCATAAGCTGAAAGCCTAAATTATACTTTAGGCTAGTAAACAAGTGACAAAGAAGACCTTTTGGTGGATGGTTTATTAAAGAAGTTAAATTGCTGTGACTTATAATTAAAGTATCTACATAATGAAATGTAAGGTAAGGGTGAACAGACTAAATCCCTCCTTTTGTGTATTTGATTATAACTACTGCTCTAGATCACCAAGAGGGAGTGGTGTAATCATGAACTGTTTAGCTTATGAGTAAGCTTAGTTAAAGGTCACTGACGTAATAGTGTAACAGGTAATTATTCTATGTGGGGAAAACTAAATGCTGCTGAATTAAGTTCAAAGAGGAAGAAAATTCCCCGTCTACTCATTTTGTTCAGGAGGTGTTTATATCAGACTGCAAGAATCTTTAACTCCCCGTTTCTGGATGCTCTGCTCTTCTGGCATTTGTCCTTTAGATAATCTGCTTTCTTGTGTTCCATTACAATAATGAAAAAAAAAAACATCAGTATTTTGTATTACGGAATGCTACGTCTCACCTTGTAAATCCTTATAAGGATGTCACTGTATTATCTGATTGAATCCTTATTCAGCTCTTTAGTTCATTCCACTCTTGGTGAGTGTTATTAAAACACAAAGGAAAACTAGAAAATAAACTCAGTCTGCTCTATTCATACTATTTCCTTCTTGATAAGCCTTTTGTCAATGTCTGTCATGCTCTTTTTATTTTCTTTGGTTTATCTTGGCAAGAATTTAATCCAGCTGCTCTCACTTCAGTTTCTTCCCCAGCTGACTCATGACCTATTCTCTCTGCCTCCCACCAACATGATTCCACCAAATGTTCAGCTGAGTCTTTCTCATGATAACATACATACACATGCTGTGTCCACTCTTCTCTACAATATACACACGTGAGTCCATCTGAACGAGAGGAAGTGTCTTGATTGTTGAGAAAAGATTTGTGGAAATGACCCCCTCCCCACGTTGGGGAGTCAGAATCTAAATGAAGTCTGGAATAACTGTGAATAACTGTGATTTGAAAAACTGTGTGTTTGTGTGTGCGTTTTTAGTTTGTGTGTGCGTGTTTACTTTAACTGAATAGGTGGATGTCAGAAGGGTGTGTTTATTATATTCTGCCTTTGATCAAATGCCAAACTGTCTGAGAATAGCCCCTTGTAGGGAGGACCTGCCTTAACACATCCTTGCGTGGATGCACTTGCAAAAACATAGACCTTCGTCTCGCCTGGCATAAATATGAGAAAAATAGCGATGGTTATTGAAGCTATTATTGAATTTGAGTGCCAACTTAAAGGAAAAAAATGGATGTACCATGATTGCATTCTTTGCTCTTTCACACTTTGCTCTAGTTTCTTCACAGAAATGCTTGTGTTTCTTGTATCATATTTAAACTTTTTAGTTAAATACTAATTGTTAAATGTTTTGTACTTGGTGATAATTAATATTTTTCTGTAATAATGTTTAAAATAATGATGTATTGTATTGCATTTAGTGCAACTTAATGTTAGCTAGATAATTTAACCAACCGCTTTTTTTTCTGCTGTATTACATACAGTACATATACAGTCAATACAATTTTGTATTTGTATACAATTTCAGTCTATACAGAATTTGGTAGCTACATTATATCTCCTACAAGCCTTTCCTTCCTTAATGTTTGTTCTGTATTTACATCACTTGTAATGGGCCGTTATAGTACATCACAATTGTCTAATGGAAATATAATAAAACAAAATAGTACATTATCTTTGAATATTTAAGCTATAAATCTCCCAACATTCTTCCTTATCTTAGTTTTGTCTGGTTTCCAAGTTCCTCATTTATTGTGTTGTCTTATATACAGTATACACTAATCTTTGCACTTTGCTGTCTTTCCTTGTGTCTAGTCTGTACCTGCCTGGCTTGCATTGTACTCATTGCACATCACACTGAGTCAATACACTTCTGCTGCTGACTCAAAAAAGGCAGTTGTTAGACTGCATTATAGGTTTTATATAATAACTGATGTGCCAAAGTGCCAATTGAAAGTGCCTATTCTATAAGAGGTTCACTGAATTACATCCAAATATGTTAATGACATAATGACAGACTTGTGCATGATACACATTTACTCCTGTTTTGGTCTTAATGCACAATATATGAATGGGAAAACCCAGCTCATGTAAAAATTCAGCGTGGAGAAAAAATAAGAATTTTTCAGGAATGTGGCCTAAATTCCCCAGGCAATGATTATAACATTTGTTGCGGTTTGTCAGGCTTATTACAGCTGTGGAGCATGTAGATTTTTTTATCAGTGTGATGGCATAATAGCAACAATATTTCCACATTTCCTTGAGTACCACTAAGTAATGCCGAGGAGGCAGATATTTATTATTAATAAAAGAAAAGTGATTATTGAACAAATATTAAAACATGAACATTGCTTGACATTTTGACTTTTAGTCCGAAGTCTTTCTGTTCTTTTAATACATTCAGTCTTAAAGTCGCTTGTACTGACTGCCACTTAAAAATAAGGAACGTTATACAATAAATCCTTTATCATGTTCCAGATTTACAGCATATGGGCACATAAGAAGTCCTTCAGACTAAACATTTTTAGTACGATGAGTAATGAAGGAAGCTGTTTACAAGGCCACATAGTTCACAGCACATCAGTGGAAATTATGACAAGCATTGATGGTGAACTGTCTTTACATTCCTGTTGCAGCATGTACAAAAGAGAGCATAGCAAAGGAACTGATGTTGAAGGTAATCTCATATACAGTAGATATACAGCAGATAAAATAATATACACCATTATGTCAGTTAATGTCACTTATTAGTTTACATGAACAAATCATAAATAATGTTAATTAGGTGAACATTAATATGACCATAATATTAACTGCTTTATGGAATATTTGGGAACTGTATTTGTGGAAAAACTTGTGAACACAATCTGTGTCACTGAATGGCAGTGCTAAGATATTGCAAGCTTGAAAAATATCAGAACTAAACCATATGACTGGCTTGTTTGTTTGTTTTTTACCTCAGTTCAGGTTATCCTACATACTGTATGATGTATGGTTATGGATGTATGGTACAGGCAGGAACAGGACGAATGAAGGTGGGGAGTGGGAATAGAAAGGGAGGGTGGTCAAGCAGGAAGTGTCCTACTTGATGTAATGTGCTTACATGGTTACAATTTTATCCACATACTGTATATCATGAGTCATCTGCCTGAACAGCCTGTCTTATTTCCCTCACTTTGTGGTTAAATTCATGTTCACATTTGTAAAAGTAATTCCCCTGATCTGCAAAATGAAAATTGGCTCTAACCGGATAAACATGCTTTGTCAAATCCAGTTATTGTATGTAGTGTGTGCCAAAGTGCTATGACAAATGAATTGTGGGCCAAAAGGGGCCTGAGTGTAAGCCAGGGCATTTAATGTTGCCTCAACATTTGGATTCTGGGCCAGAATGCCCTAAATGCTGCCAACCATATTTAATACCCATGCAGTACTTTAGTATGTTCTGGCCTCAGAAATGGTTTGAATTGTGGATGTGTTCTGGCTGCTAGATTCAGATAAAGTATTCACCATCAATTCCTAGAGGTTATGTGGGCCAGATAAAACAGTCGCTTGATGCTGTCTGATTTAAGCTCCACACAAGATATTAAAGAATCTGTTGCATCGGTCCATTCAAATACTGGATCTGAAGGGTGTTTGTTTTTCATGCTTTAAGGTAGCATTCATTTTGACATGTCACACATTTTCACAGATGATGAAAAATAGAAAACAAAGCCGTGATGTGTTACAGTCAGAGTTTTGACATAACACAAATAATTGAAACATTTAAACGTTTAAACATTTAAAATTAAACCTGACATTTTTTACAATGCAGCATGGACTGGCAACACTAAATTGCCCCTAGGTGTGAGTTGTGTGGATGTTTGTGTACACATCCACACTGTATTCCTAGTGTTCCCGTGATCGGTTCCAGCTTCACTGTGCCAGGGATTAAGTGGTTACATCAAATCAATTTTAATTCAATTCAATTCATTTCAAAGTTATTTGTATAGTGCATTTTACAGTTGACAATGTCTCAAAGCAGCTCAAACCTCAACATGGATAAATGGAAAAAAAATCAATTTGTTAATATTATCCTATTAAGATTAGTTTGGCATTTGTTTGAATTTTCAATACAACTACAACGTTTTTTTGTTGTTGTTGTTGTTGTTGTTGTTGTTGTTGTTGTTGTTGTTTTGCCTTTTGAACGTGTTTGGTCCTAAATAGGCCAAAAATAAACCCTTTTTATAGATACCCCAAATAAAATATTTGAGTCAGTGCTGCCCCCTTCCGCCAAAACACCGGTATTACACTTTTATTTTTTGGGATCATTTCCGCCACGTCCATTACATATGACAACCATTAGCTACGACATGAACTTCTGCAATGTCGTTTTTGTTTTTTATAATAACTTAAAGTCTGTAGTTATGTCAACTTTAAAGTAGGTTAAATCAGATTGTAGCCTTGTAGCTAAGAGGGTTTGGGCTGCACTTGTGTATGTGTGTGAGACGTAACGTTAATGGTTAAAAACTGAACTTTGATTTGACTTGTAAGTACATGGATGAACATCATGTTATAAAGTAAAACATCAGGGCTAAAGAGCCAGGTTTTGAGAGCATGGACTCACCAGATGGACAAAATACGGATGTAGCTTTAGGTAAGTAAACATTTTAGCTTTGTTACCAACGTGAAAACTTCCTTGGCAACCTGATTAGCTTAACACTCTTAGCCTACTAAAGGAATGATGAAATGTTGGATTAGAGGAAGGATTAAATAATGTATCTAACCATATACACGACCGTGTTTGCTCTGAATATTGACATTGTATATAAAACTTTGTTGTCATTGTAACGTGTTCTAAAACTGCTTTTTTTTTAGCCTGCAGGGGTGTTTTTTTATGTTGTTTTGTAGAAGAGTTTTAAACATGCTGTAACTGAGAGCTGGGACAGTGAAAGCAGGCCTGATTGTCAATAACATGGAATTCAGACTCCTGACACTTTACATAATGATTGTCTTATCCCTTATTTAATAGAATTAGTCTTTAATAGAAATTGAGAAAGGTCTAAACGTGTCGAACTGAAGCTTAGTTTATGAATAATGTAGATGTTGTAAGTCATTTACATTTACATTCTTAAGATTAAAAGACAACTGGTTGTGTTGTTGTGGGAAAGTAATCAGACATCATTTGATGACCAACGTGAAGTTTATTCTTTCCTGTAATTGCGTATTTTGTTCCTTATATATCACTGTAAATAACTTGTAAATTAAGGAGAAGTCATACTTGTGATGTTTATAAGTACATTTAATGTTGTGTAAGTTCCTGTTATCATGAGTTGTTTCCTCAATATCTCTTAACATTAAGGAAAAAAAAAATGTCTGTTTGTCTCCTAACAGAATCAGGAGAAAAAGAATTCAAATTAAATGGCACAGTTCGGTCAACAGCAGAAGCGACGATCGCAAGACAGCTCGGTGAACAGAGCCGATTTGCCTGCGCTGCATTGTGTGGTGTTTCACTTGGCTATCTTTTCCCGGGAACAGAACAAAGGTAGCAGATCAAACATAGTTAAATCTGATATGTGTAATTGTGATTGGTTTGAAATGTAAAGAAAATCTTTACATAAACAATTTCTTCCCGACAGGTCATTTCGGGAGCAGTATCTGAAAGGTTTAGTACAATGGCTGGGTCTCGATGAGTCTGTCATGCCGGTGATGCACGCCTTCCTGGCTGGACTTGGTTCTGAAGGCAGTGACACTTTTGTTTCTATTCTTCAGGCAGAGCCACTACTCAGCACTAGTGCTTTTCCTATTACACAGGTGTGTAAATGCACACACTTTATCAGCCCTCAGTAATGCTTGCGTAATCACAACACTGCTGGCATTGTAACCACCTGCTCTGCTCTGTTTTGTTCTCTCTCAGGATCTTGTTTCCTTCTCGGTCAAAGATGGTGAGGGTCTTGACTTTCTCTTATGATGACTATTGTGAAAAACAGTGTTTTGATCACACTTTTATTCTCCTGCTTCAGGTGAGTATGATGCCAGGGCTCGCGTCCTGATCCGACATGTGAGCTGCCTACTGCGTGTCTGTCCACGGCAGCTTGAAGATTTTGAGGAGACACTTGGAGAACAGTTAAGACAGGGAGGAGAGGAGAGCGAGTAAGATATAAGCTTGCTTACCATTATATTTATTCTAGTGGTTAAAATATCAAACAAGACTAAATAGATTTTTTTCTTACATAATGTTTTTGAAGGACATGTTTTGTGGGAATAATTCAGTCTTTTTTCTTCAAATGGAAATCACCAGAGCTATTTGCCTAATACAGTTTATGGGTGACAGACTTACATGTTACTCTCTTAGCTCCAGTACAAAATGATTTAAGGGGATAATTGCTTACCTTTAATTAAGATACTCTAGTCCAAAATGAAATTATTTCTAAACTCTTTCAAAATGCCTGTTTGTAATCAAAGTCAGAATTATTCATTGGCTTGTTATGCACTGTGTAGTAACCATGTCTTTCTGTCTAATGAATCTTTCAGTTCAATGAGCAGTTTTAATGAATAACGATTAAATGACTGTTTGTTGTATTTTTTTGTAATGTTGCTTTCATACTGGATTTACTATGAGAGTAAGTAGAAGGTTTGGTTTTTATCCGCTTTACACATGACCCTATATTATTATTACTGTCCATTTTTTCTTTAACGCTTCAGTTTTGGGAATACTAAAGGGTTTAAGGTTCATGTCCAAAAGTGTTTGCTGTTACTTATTAAAATTAAAATTGTATTCTTTAGTCTTTATTCTGTTCTATTTAAGAGAGTCTCTGTAGGTGTTTTTATGAATCATGGCATTCATGCAATCTAGCAAGCACACATAATATCTTAAATAACTTCACACTTGTTATAATTCCAAGCTCATAACAATATGTAATTCATTTCAGTTTAGTACATTGTCTGTTGACGTTCTTTGCTCTGAATTTGTGCACAGAGAAGAATCATCAAGAAGACGAAAGAAAGAAAGAGGGCGTGCACTGCGGCGTTACTTGCTGATAGGCCTTGCCACAGTCGGTGGGGGAACAGTACTGGGTGTGTATATAAACATTTGTTTGAATGCTGGCAAGTCTGCATAATACATGTACACGTACGCTTTACGGCCAAATGTTTGTGGATATGTGACCATCACATTTATATGTGCTTGTTGAACAGCGCATTACTAAGCATAATTTGTTATATATGTTAAATTTACTAATCTAATTGTTCCCTTTTGGGATTAAACCAAATATATAGTTTATATACAGAACCATATATTGTGCAAAAATTTATTTGCCAATGGTTAATATTTTTCCAGAATATGATTTGATTTTATTGTTTCTTCTATTTATTTATTTATTTATTTATTTATTTATTTATTTATTTATTTATTTTCCAGAAGTCATATAATTCTGTACACTTGGCTCAAAGATATAGTCATTGGTATCATGATTCCCTAACAAGAATCAGAATCAGATTTATTGGCCAAGTATGTTGACACACACAAGGAATTTGGTTCCAGCTGTTTGTGACTGTCAAAAGTACAGACATAAATAACACTATACTATACAAACTATACAAAACAACGCAGACGATGAGATACAATATAGACAGAATGAGTAATAAATATGTAATAAAGTGTGGGAGTGCAAATAACAATCTTGTGCAATATTATGCTTTTTGTAGCAGCAGTAGTGTGTGTAATATATACAGATGATTTGATGACTGACAGTCCTGATAATGCAGGACATCTGTAATGTTCTATAACATAAATTTAGTACAGTTCTAAATGTAAAGGATTGTCTTAAATATGTCAGTACTTTTGGCAAGTAATACCCAGTCAGCAACATTGCATGTACCAAATGTTCCTGTAGAGCCTTATAGTGAAGTGATACTTAATAGGAATAAATATGTGCTTTGTTGTGTGTTAGGTTTGACGGGAGGTCTGGCTGCACCTTTAGTGGCTGCAGGAGCAGGTGCAGTGTTGGGTGCAGGTGGAGCTGCTGTTCTGGGTTCAGCCACTGGTATTGCTATCATGGCCTCCCTGTTTGGTGCTGCAGGAGCTGGATTAACAGGTCAGTTGTATAACATATAATGCCTTTTATTTAAATACTTTGAATTATTTGGCAGGCGCTTTAGCCAAAGCAGCTTACAGTTTAAATAGAACAGTAGGAAATAGGAAATGGTTCAAAGATTTTTTTTTCCAATCGCTAGGCTATAAGATGAACAAACGAGTGGGCGCAATCAAGGAATTTGAGTTCCTTCCGATGAACTCAGGGAAACACCTTCATGTGACTGTGGCTGTAACTGGATGGCTGTGCAGAGGCAAATACAGTCAGTACTCATTCCTACTTCATTAACCCATTAGAGATCGTATTTGTCCAGAATATTTTAGGCCACCCTTTCATTTTTGTATTTAAAAAATTTAGAGACTGTGCAAGACTCATTGGAAATGTGCAGGATTGACATAAAAAGACATTTTGTACTAATTTTGTCGTCCATCACAGGTTGCTTTCAGGCTCCATGGCGCAGTCTGGATGCATGCGGAGAGCTGTACTGTCTGAAGTGGGAGTCCCGATACCTACTGGATCTGGGCTCTGTCCTGAACACACTGTGGGATGGGCTTGTCAGCATTGTGGCCCAGGAGGCTCTCAAATACACAGTGCTTTCAGGTGAGTTGTTCAAAAAGTGTCATTGAGCTTTGTACTATTTTGACATTATATCAATGCATTGAAATCAGTAACTGCATTACATACTGAATATTGGCAATTTAAGTATTCATGACAAATGCAGTATGGTCTCATGGACACACACACGCTATATTGCAGTTTTCTGATTTTTATGTTACATAAATAAAGATTTTAAGCTTAAGATTTTAAACTTCCTGTGTTTGCATTCTACCTGAATTCAGTCCAGAGCCGATCCTGACCTCACTGGGGCCCTAAGCAAAATTCTGCTAAGGTGCCCTCCTACCTGACCCGTGAGCCATGTAAACCATTTGCCACACATTCACACTTGCTCCTGTTGGGAAAAATCTTGATATGTGCTCTTATTATATGAACTATTACAATTGATGTCATAGGACATATGGGGGTAGGCCAGATGTTGTAATAGTGTTGAGCTATATGAGTTATATGATTATAATATAATATATATATAATGTTAGACGCCTTGAGACAAGTGTTCACAGAGATAAGGTGGTAAGGTGGTTTATTGAAGTTATAAAACTCGGTACTCAGAACTCTGAGAATCTGAGAAAAACAAGAAAAAGGGAACCTGTCCTTTAGGAGAGAACAGAGGAACTGAACTAAGGCTTAAAAATAAGTCTATCATAAGTCTAGCAAACCTAAGGAGTCAGCATAAACAGACTTCCACATATATGCAAAACAATATTATAAAATGCAAAAGCTTAGATAGTAATAGTGCAGTACACTTATACTAATCAAACAAAACGTAATCATAAGTCAAATACCACTAATATATGATCCAGTTGATTCTGAACCAGAAGGTTATTTTAATCAAAACCCATAATCCTAACCTATGATCATAAACTTATGTCATAATCATATTCTAAATCAGAACTCCTATACCATAGGTGATAGAGTATCATCATTGATCATTTTATATGATCACATTATATGTGATGTGATTAATATAGGTATATGTATGTGGATATCTCATACATAGGTTTGTATGAGTACATATATATATATATATATATATATATATATATATATATATATATATATATATATATACACACACACACACACACACATACATACATATATGCCTATATATACGTGTGTATATATACGCCTATATATATATATAGGCGTATGATCAGTGGAAATCATATACAGACAAAACATAGAAAAAGATAGAGAAAAACTCACTCATTATAATTGTAAAGGGAGATTGGTCCACGAGACATGAGACATGTCTTCTGTGTGATACGTGACAAGGAAGAGTACAAGAAGTTCTCTGGAGCACATTTTTAACAATAGTTTTGACAATGCAGCATGTTTTTTAATAATAAGGCAGAAGTACTGCAACAGAAAAAACAACAACAGAAAAAAAAACAAAAGGCCAGACTTGATTTTTGGTAAAAGGCAAACTTGTTTCCGGGGAAATGAGGGGGGGTCACGGTGCGATTCTGTAGAGTCAGGGAAAAAACCCAGACAGGTCAGATGGATTGACGTAAGAAGGTATAGACACACCTAGAGGTGCCAGAGTATATATTGAGGAGATTACTTTGGAGGGGGCTCTTGCTCTTGCTTGCTTGCTTTTTTGTGTTTGAACTTTTTTGGATGACATGGGTTCCTTTGGGTTTTTGTTCGATTACTTTTGACTTAGAAATCCTTGAGCTCAATGGAATTGTTGGCTGATTGGTGGCAATAAAGAAGTTTGCTCATTCTCATCCAGGTTTGGAAAGTCTTCTCATTGTTTAATTTGTATAAATTGTAGTGTAACAGTAAAGTTTCGTTTAGATAAATTGTTTAATAGTTAATGTAAATAGTATTCAATATTCGGCTAAAAGTCTAAAAGAGATTCATCCTGCGATGGAGGCGGGCTCTGAGTTCCGACACTCCCAGACACCCCACTGCTCCCATTACAAACCTCCCTCCTTTTAAAAAAGTTTGCTCCATCTCTCGGTCAAAGAGTAAAACAATACAGAATTAAATGAGGTATAAACAAATCTTTTATTCATTCATTCATTTTCTACCACTTTATCCGAACTACCTCGGGTCACGGGGAGCCTGTGCCTATCTCAGGCATCTTTGGGCATCTTATTGAATGGAAGATTTTAAATATAATTTTGAGTTGAATTTAAGCAAGTGAATTTAAATGTAATTCCTGATATCAAAAATATGGTTACTGCTAGAAATCACACTCTTAATATTTAAATTTTAAGTATTCAAAACTGAATTCTTGATATCCAAAAGTCCATATCATGTGAATGTATAAAAGCTTAAATGGCTTGCCATACCGTATCGCATGTGTTTTATAGTATGCATGAGAGCAATACTTCATCCCTGATGGTTATTATTTACTGAGGGATGTGCATTCATATTGACCTGGCATTATGCCCATTCCAATGTAAATCCATCGGTTTCCATATCGCATTAACGCTGTTGTAACCTTGATTGAGAGACTATAAACATTTGTCATTTAGGAGTGTTATCACGCTGCTTTTTGTACTGGTCCCCACACAGATGTTGCTGGAAAGCGCGCGTCATTTCGTGCACGATTGCACGCGCATACAGTATGAACACATGTTCACGCGGTTCTCGAGTTATGAACACCGGTGCCCTTGGGCGTTTATTCACGCGAATGTTCACACAATAACCTCCTGTCACCTGTGTGACAGACAGGTCAAGAGATGCACTGGCAGCACTGCTAATTTAGCTAGTCAGATAGAGAGTAGAGATAGAATCACATCAACTTTACTGTTATTTGCTCTTGCTGACATCAAACTCGAAGAGAACACAAGTTTACCTGATTGCTTTTCTCGCATTTCACTCTCATTTTGTTTCCTTTTTTCTTTTCATGGCCAGATGGATAGCTCTGCTTCATATTGTCATCTACACAGTAAATATTAACACGCGCTTTAAAATGAGGCGGGGAGGCGGGGCCTTGTGTAATTTGCGGGGCCCTACGCAACTTGCGTAGTGAGCGTACAGGGCCGATCGACTCTGATTCAGTCTATGTTATTAATAATGTTATACAGATTTTTTTTTTCTTTGATCTGTACATGAAGATAAAGAGAAATTTGATACGATATATAGATGTCTTGATGGAATAAATAAGGATGGGAAATTTGCAACATTACAAACTCCAAATTTAGAGTATTTATTAGTAAATGATCCATTAGCTGGCTGTAATCTTCAGTTAGATGCCTGGGTTTGGTCAAAATAGGGCTTCCTCACACAGAAAGCCAGGCCTTAATCCATGTTGTTGGTTTATTTGTACAATGTCTAATCTGTTTAGTTTATAACCAGATATCTATCCGTCAAAATAATGCACCCATAATGCAACTGTGCTGAGTCATAATGGATTCTTTAAATAAAGTCTTCTCATTTTTGCTTTTGGGAATAAACAAGCCTGTAATCTTCATAGCTATATATAGTGAACAATGTCAAAATTTCACCACATGTAGGTCCGCTGCTTATTGTGAATGCTACTCTGCTGCTTGTGTGATATAATTAGATAGTTTATAACTACTTATACCACTTTCTTACTGAAAACTTTAAACATAGAATTATCTATTCAGTTACTTGTGTAGAACTAATATGATTTATTTATTTATTTACATTTTGGCACGAAGATCATTGTGATTGTATATTACTGCCTAAGAAAACAACTGTACCTTTCTAGAATGCATATTTGAGCTAGAAGCATTTCTGGTTTTCTTCCTCCACAGGCATCGTTACTGCTCTCACCTGGCCAGCATCTCTTCTGGCTGTGGCGAGCGTGATTGATAACCCATGGGGAGTGTGTCTAAGCCGCTCAGCAGAGGTGGGAAAGCATCTGGCCCAAGTGCTCCGGAGCAGGCATCAGGTTCGTAAAGGTGTTAGATAGAAATTTTTTCACTTTACTTTTACAGAGTGCTCGGTGCAGCTCATCAGATTGTACAGAAGCTCTAATTAGAATGTTATCCTTAGCATTCTCTTTTCTGCTATCTCTGTCTTAACAAAGGGAAAGCGACCTGTCAGCCTGATTGGATTTAGCCTTGGCGCCAGAGTGATCTATTTCTGTTTGGAAGAACTTGCCAACGATCAAGGTACTTTTTTTTTTTTTAACTGTTTCTCATGTATGATGGAAAGGTCAAAAATATCAATTTGCAGTGTGTGAGCTTATCTCCTCCTGCACATTGAAAGACATGTCATGTCTCATCGCTGGCCAGGTAGTGAAGGTGTCATAGAGGATGTCATTCTGCTCGGAGCGCCTGTGGACGGATCAGAAACAACGTGGGCGCGGCTCTCGAAGGTTGTTGCTGGGAAGATTGTCAATGGTTATTGCAGGTTAGGAGAAGTTGCATTTATAGTATGTTTATAGTATTTTAGGAATATAGGAATTGATTGGTTTTTTTTTTCCTTTTAGAGGAGATTGGCTTCTTGGATTTGTGTATAGAGGTTCATCTGTTCAGCTGTCTGTGGCAGGGCTACAGCCAATCAACTCAAAGAATCGCCGCATAATTAACGTTGATCTGTCTTCTGTGGTGAGTAAATGGACTACATACAATACACCAGGTTCAGAGGAGGACGGAGAAGCCCATTCTGCTTCATGAATATGCTAATGAACATGGGATGGAGCTATAAAAACACATTCAGCATCTATCCTTAGAATGTTATGGGATTACATTCTATATCCCCGATTTAATCATGGGATCAAAATCTGTACAGCTGTAATAAATCATTTACAGGTGTTTTGCGATCTGTGGGAAATTTGCATAAGTACACTAAACCTGGCACTGAAAATCCAGGCAAAGAAAGTGAAGCCAAGCACAAATAATTACACTCATATAACATACCGGTCTTTCTCTCATATGGTAAAAATGACGGTTAATGATGCAACAAATGCATTTACAAGAAAACACATTTATATTAAAGACCATTTGAATATAGTTCATTTTTTAATGACACAAAACAGGAAGTATATGCTTTAATTTGTTTCACCTTCTTTCAGTTGGAGTGTAGTGGGAGGTCATTCTGCCTGCGTTATTGACTAGCCCATGAAACAAGGGTCAGTGTGACTGAAAGTAAATAAAGGATTATGTGATAACAAAACCCATTCATTGGTCATTGATTAAAAGATGCAGCAGAACCTTGGTCAATCAGCAGAGGAGAAGTAATCTGTAGCAAGATGGCAATCACTGCAGCCTAAAGGGCACACAGTATCAGGAACACAGCAGAGAGCTTTATTTTGAAGCCTGAAACTTATAAACTTAATAATATTGGTGATGATTTTTGCCTAGGAGCTCCACTCCTCCATGGTATGGCATAACTTGTTTTTGCAATATTGGATATTGTTACATTTCTAATGCAAAATATATTGCATTTTTTTTTATATATTTTGGTCAAATAGTTAGTCAAATTATTGCAGCTAAAATAAAAACACCACAGATATCACAAATCTTTTAATATGTTCTTCTGAACTAAATTATCTTTCTCTTTTGTACATATCTCAGTCACAAGCACATTTATATAGGGACCATAAACCATAATAGGTTGAGCTGTTATGGGTACATTTCTAACAAAAGGGTGAAATGATGACCAGAATTTACTGTTTTCATAAAATGCACATCCTGAAATGTTTTATTCATCTTATACCACAGCAGTTTGCCAATGATAACGTCATTAATAGTTAAACTTCACACATTTAAGCCTTTATAACTATATTTAATAACGTGGCTCGTCTGCAAAACACGTTCCTGTTATCACTTTTGTTAGAGCAGTTATAAACAGTCACCACCTCAACAGCCATACTTCTTTCCCTTTCTGTTGCAGATTCAAATACAGATTTATTAGAGATTTTAACAATTGACATTGTCTCAAAGCAGCTTTACATAAACATAAAAAAATTGACAATAAAAAACTAGATTGTTACCAAAAAAATGGAAATGCACTAATCCTAGAGACTTTGTAAGGGTTCCTGAAAAAATGAGTGCATTCAAATAAGTGCATAAAATAAGTGCATTCAAATAAACCTGTGATTTAAAATATATATATTTCCTAAAGACACGTTCAGGTGTGAAACAATATAAACTTGCATTTAGAAAATCCACACTGATTGACAAATTAAAATTTCGTATGCATTTATTTTAACATGTAATTAATTATATTAAAAAATATTACTGTGACCAAGAAAATTGGGTCTATTTCCCCATTTTTATTCATAGATTATTGTCGTTTTGCAGCAGTGTACATATGATAATTATTAACATATTTTTTGCAGAAGGTCCAGACAAGTTTACAAAACTTATCAAAACTTGTAAATCTGAGTCATCAAATGACACATTTTTTTTAACAAAGCTGTTTTAGTCCCAGCAACAATTCAATGGGTTTTTCCCAACATAATGTGCAGCACATTAAACAGACATGAATCCACAGACATTATTTCTTTTTTAAATGAACGTGCAAGAAATACAATGGTAAGGAACATACAGTACAGTGCTCTCAGTATAAGTACTGGAAGAGCAAGGCTGGTTGTATTGTTTTTGCTACACATTACATTCATTTGGGTTTTTTGAGAGCAAGAGATGAATATGAATAAGATAATAGATCAGAATTTCATTTTTTTATTCCCGGATATTTACATCTAGACGCGTATAATTACGAATTACAAATCTGCTCCTTAGCCCTTCCCTAAACATGTTTAATAAAGAGTTTTATCTTTACCAGGTCAAAGGTCACTTGGACTACATGCATCAGATGGACACTATCCTCGTAGCAGTTGGTGTTCCTACCAAGGAGGGAGCTGGAACTACAACTGGAGATTTTCACTCGGTGATGTTAAGTGAGAGGAAACTGGATCCTCCAGAGGAAAACCTTCTAGAGGCTTCAAACAAAATTGAGGAGACCAATGTGAGGAATGAATTCACAGAGACTGAAGGAGAAGAGCACAGTGCTGAAAGAGTGCAGGAGAACGGCTGGGATATTCCAGACATTTCTGACATGCTAGACTCAATTAGTGTCTCTGAGTCTGAACAAATAGACAGTAGTTTTTTTACTTGCACTGAGGGAATTAAAGGCTCAGACCATCAGGGCATAGAGGATGGTCAAAGTGACAGAGAGTGAGTGCATTTCCTGGGAGTGGGATACCAAACACTGGACTACTGAACATGTGACCATACACCACCCTAAAAGAACTGAATGTCCCATTCAGGATCAAGTAGCCAAAAGCCAACAGCCTTTTTCTGCAACACTGCCTACACACTCACTTCATAGCTCAGTCACAGAACACACATCGACAGCGCACATGGATTCAGATGAGATTAAAGGTTAAATCAGTGCCTCCTGGTCCTTGTACTGGAGTACCAATATGCTGCTGTTTAGTGCTGTTTTGCTGTTTAACACCTGATGCACCTTGACTGCTAATTATAAAGGCTTTCAAGAGACGATTCAAGTGTTTTATAGCAACGAAAACATTAAAGCAAATGAAGCAGTTGGGCAAACTGAAATAAAACAAACTGGAATTTTAAATAAGCTTGAAATTACAATTTATTTAAAATCATTTTAGTGTTAATTTCTGCTCACACTGAGAAGTACGTCTTGTACAAACTCAATTCTGGAAATTAGGGCTGCACCGTGTTTTATTTGTTTACCATATAACAACGTTCTGATCATTACCTATCATTTTTATTGTGTCCTGTGAACATTTTCAGACATGTTTTCTTTGTGGTCATCATTTTACATATACTTTATCGTTTACTCTAAATTGTCTAAATCCTTTCCTGAAAAGCAGCATAAAGACTTAATTAAAAAACTTGTTCTGGCTTATCCAACAACCGCTTGGCATTATAGTGGCTCTAAGTTCATTTCTTTTGCTCTCATCTTGTCTTCCATCTGCTGTTGTGGTTGGTATAGCAATGCTAGTAGCAATGGATTCATTGCTGGCTGTTTAATTCTGTTTTAAATGCCAGTCTATGTGCATGCTCATCCACACATTGTGATGTCTTGGTTTGGTTGTCTTAACACCACCCCCACACGGTTTCGGCAAGGGTGACGATTTCAACAAGCCGGCCTTAATAGAATGTTAACACTTACTGCCATGTTTTCATTCTGTCTTAGTTCATTTCATGTGTAAGCTATATGCATTCATATGTCCACCATGTGTTTTTCAGTAGGGGCACTTTCAGTCCAGCGTATCTACCTGGTTGGGCAGAAGTAAAGGCAGGTGAATCTCGGCGTGTTCTGCGTCAAGCAGGTTTACAGCGTCTGTGGCTGTAGCAGG
This sequence comes from Tachysurus fulvidraco, assembly GCF_022655615.1. NCBI lineage: Eukaryota > Metazoa > Chordata > Actinopteri > Siluriformes > Bagridae > Tachysurus > Tachysurus fulvidraco. Next base: position 14,589,810 of record NC_062540.1, read on the forward strand.
TGGCTGTGGCGGGTCTGAAGCAGTCGATGGTGGCTCTATCTGTAACTGAGGCTCTCCTGAATTGCGCAGAGAAAGGGAGAGTGGAGGAGATGGCCTTCTACGGATGTGAGAGGAACAGCAGCAGGGCAACAATCGCCCTAATGCTCTCTTAAAATCCCTCATGAACAACGGGTAGATAATCGGGTTCATGGTGCTGTTACAGTAACCAAGCCAAGTAATGGCATCAAATAGTGAAGGAGGCACACACTCGCAAACAGCCTAAACAAACAACACACAAAGGTCACCCTGAGGAGCAAGAAGGAGGTCAATATGCAGAGCAGGTTAGAAGAACAGAAAAGGTCACTGATGTCTAGCATGTGCAGAGAAAAGGTGAAGGGGAGGCTTGAGGGAAGATGAAAAGGGTAGGAAAGTGTGTGTGTGTGTGTGTGAGAGAGAGATGAAAAGATATTCACACACCATATTGAGTGTGAAGAAGAGAAACAGACAGACTGGGCCCAAAAACGCTCTTTGCTGGTGCTGTTTTCTGTGGGCGAAGAGTGTCAGTGCAGATGGGGGGTGTGAGCTGGTTGATTAGTGAATGCAAAATGGGTCTAATTACAGATATATATAGGGGAGTTTGTGTCTTTCAAACATCAGACTATTAAGCATTGTTTATGAGTCGCCATTGAAGTGTGTAATTACATATAATTAGAAAAACGATGTGCCTTTCAAGCAACCATACAATGTCAAAAATCAAACCGAACGAATTCCAAGATGACTTTCAATGACTGAGTAGTTGGAGACGCCTACCTGTGCCATATTGGTGATGAAGAAGGGCAGCCATGCACTGAAGAACAGCCCCAACAGCACTCCAAGTGTTAAACTAGCCTTCAGCGCCTTCTTTCCCTGTCTGTGAGCCAGACGCCTTTCGCTGTTTACTGACAGCTGTGAGAAGGAAGGACAGAGGCATTCATTTTCCTTCAGTATGGCATGTTCTCTAAATCGATGGCTGCTTGTTTATGTTCCCATTTCTCAGAAAATAATGAAATAAATGTTATGCATTTTCGAGAGCATTATAAATACCCTTTTGAACATTTTTTTTTCTTTCAAGGTTTTCCTGCACAGTTTTTATTTGATTACATGAAGGACATCATGAGCAATTTATCTACTATTATGTACTGGGAAAAAATTAGCTGAAAAATAAAAAAACAAGGCTAAAGCAGGGCATATGGTTTCATAATTCAGTTGCAAAGGGAACATTAGTGAACATTGTACTTTTGTTATTTAATATTTTTGCCATAGTTCAGTTCTTTTCATGAAAAGCATCCCTGCACTCACTTTCTTAATTGCCTAGCTAATGTTCTCACCGGAGCCTGGTGAATCACTGGAGGATCCTGTTGGCTGTAGTCATCTATTTCTTGAGCAGCATGTCCAAGTGATGGAGGACGGGACGGTTCTCCAGGTGAATGTTGTGGGTACGGAGGATATGTAAGAGCTTCTACTTGACGTGCCTGCCTCCTTGCGGCCAGTAGGATGCGGCAGTAAGTAAAACAAATGGCCGTCGATGGAAGGAAAAAAGTGAGGAAAGTGGCAACCAAGGCAAAAGGCAACGTGACACGCAGGCGGCATTGCAAAGACAGCATGCCAGAGTTGGAGATCTGGAAGTATGAAGTTGGGTAGTAAGAGCTTAACCATGGGACAGTGGTGTTGATTATGTCATGCCCGGAATGGTCCTGCGTACGGCCCAGACTGTGCCAGTCCATCTCAATTGGCAGGAAGGAAGTTAGTGCTGCCAAACCCCAGGCACCACCCACAAGCAGCAAAGCCCGGGGAGGGGTCATTCGCTGCTTATAGCGTAATGGAGAGATAATGAGGAGGTAGCGGTCCAGGCTGATCACACATAAGTTCAGGATGGAGGCGCTGCAGCACATGACGTCAAAGCAAAGCCAGACCGGGCAGAACCCGGGAGAGAGTACCCATGTCCCACAGAGCACGTTCAACATGGCAGGAGGCATAACCACCAGCGCTACCATCAAGTCAGATAGAAAGAGGGACACAAGAAAGCAGTTTGACGTGCAGCGTAATGACCGGTGGGCAAGCACCAGTGCTATTAACAGGATGTTCCCACAAGCTGTCATCAGAATAATGAGGGACATAATGACTGCCAGGAGCCATGGACCACTTCCACTGATGCTCCACACATCATTGGTATGAACGTTGCTCTTGTTAAGGTTATGATCCACAGCTTCTGCTAATGAAAGCCTGTAGCCGCTCATCGTACAATCCCGCTTGTAGTGTCTGGTCTCATCTGTTGTCTTTCAGCCACATGGAGACAAGGTGCCAATACAGATATCTCCAGTTCACCTGGTTCAGAAAGCCTACAGGTCACATGCCTCTCAGGTAAGCAGAGATAGCATCCTGTATTTGTGAAAATCCCCTCCAGTCTCTTTCTAGCATGCTTAGAACAGCTTCCTGATATTGCTTTCAGAAGTGGAAGAATTCAGTTCAGAGAAAAGCTGAGTGGTAAAATTGCACATTGCCTGTCTATGTCTGGCTTCTTCCAAGCTTAGCACCAATGTGAGTAATCCCGTGCTTGTCAAGTATGTTTCAAAGCAGTGTGTCATGATGACACACATTGGGGGAGGGCAAGCAAGAGGTGGGCTTCATTGTGAGTGTGTGGAAGAGAGAGAGAAAAGGAGAGAGACTCAGTGCTGCGAGAGCACAAGAATCCGGTGGTTTATACATGTAGGACTTATGTAATTAAAAGAATAATGGTATACGAGATTATAAGATCCATGTTAGTGTATGTGTTGCATATGCATTTGTGTAGTGTTCTATCTGCAACTGTCTACAAGTATACTACAGGTTTGTGTATTTGTGCACTTTTTTTTTGCCTTCTTGCTCCTAATCCCTGTGTCTTCCACTTCAGCGTGTCTCCTATCTGAGCATGCTGGCACTGAGAACAGAACGTGTCTGAGCGTTGCACTCTTAATACATGCTTAGGCACTTTCACAGTCAGAGTTAATTACAAATTAATGAAGAGGGGCCTTTTTATGTACACTAAAGAATAATTTCGAAACATTTAAGCAGATCATTTCATGTAGTCTTTTTTTATAGTTACATTATGATGCATTTTTTTTTCCATACACTGTTTTATATTTGAGTAGCCGTGTTTTTCGTGGAGTAAATCGGTGGCATGGGAAAGAGTAAGCAATTAGATAACTGAACTGACCTCAGCAAAAGTTTAATGTAAGGTAATGAAAGGGAAGAACTCTTAAAGAAAATAAATCCAGACATTTTGATTTAGAAAATTCTGAGTACATTTGTATGTGGACTTCAAGTTAAAAAAAAATGGATCATCACTGGTATGTTATAGCGAAGAGATGAATGCGTCACACACTTACGATTCAATGTAAATTATTCATTTGCTTCAGATCTTATGACAATTAAAAAGTAAAAAATTGTGTAGAAATCTCAGAGCATGTTCTTAGCAAATGCATTGTTTGACTACTGTGTGGTTTATACAAAAACATCAAAGAGGACACAGATCATGTCATAAAATAGTGTTTTATAAGTGCACAAGCGCCAGGGTACATCGTTCTCAAATCAACATTATCCAACAATGTGATGGAGACGGACTTTCCGGTTCAGGCATAAGGATGCTGGACGATAAGGAGAAATCTGCAGAAAGATATCAGTCAGTCGAATCTCAGACAAGCAACAAAAACAAGTGAAATCCTGCACTGGACCGATGCTATTGCTCCTGCAACAAAACAGAAAAACATGTTTGGTTATTACAATAAAATCATAGCTTAGCTACTTAAACACACTGAAACAGTAGGCCTTGTCCGTGACTGTGTCAGCGTTGTGTTTCCAAGTGGAAGCAAAATTACAGTGCTTCTTATTTATTCCAAAAATATCAGCTGCTTGGCCTGCACAACATGACTCATTGTATTTATTCTATTCTTCCAGAATGAGAGAATCATTTATTTGATTCACCCGTGGAGATGTTCAGAAATATCGAATCAGTAACAATATCAAATGACAGTAATCACAGCATTATGTTATTACTTACAGGGTCTACATTCATGGTTCATTTTATTATGTTATGTTTTATAAACCTTCATGCAATTATCTAATCAGGCATGATGCTGCAACAGTGAAATAAATCAAATCATGCAGATTCACGTCAGGAGCTTCAGTTAACGTTCACGTCAAATGAAAGGTTTGATCCCAGTGACTTTGACAATGGCATGGTGGGTGTTGTGAGGGTTTGAGTACTTCAGAAACAGGAATTTTCTCCATGTCCTGGAATTTTCTCACACAGTTTATGCATCATGGTAGAAACACCATGTTGATGAGGAAGAACAGAGGAGAATGGCCAGACAGGGAACTCTTTACAACCGTGATGAACAGAAAAGCATCTCAGAACACACAACACACTGAACTTTGAGGTGGATGGACTACAAGAGCACAAGCCCACATCCGCTTCCACTCCCGTTAGCCAAGAGGAGAAATATGAAGCTGCACAAATGGGGCAGATTTACTACCATTCTTGGGGCAAAAAAAATCTAAATCAAGCACAGTTCAAAGAAAGTTTGATAAATCTGATAGCACAAAAAGACACTAAATGACTTATTGTTTTAAAGTCTGTACAGAATAAAGGAATTTCACATTTGTTATATGTAATGAGTTTAGTGATTCTGGTGATAACTTTCCTATGAACTAGCAAATGTGTGCCACACATGTCACAGGGGGACACTACTACATCACATTAACTAATTAATTAATTGGTTGATTGATTAAGACAATATAAGTTATAAAGTTTCATATAAAAGTTGTATGGGTGGAGGCTATTTTCCCAGGCCAAATTGGACCAAATGGGAAATTAGGAAAAAGTACTGATTTCACAAGGGAAATGGTTTTATAGGTGTGAAAGCCTAAATCAAACAGGTTATTAACAAGATGAGCGTGTCAGACAGGAGCTACAACACAAGCGATGTGTTTGGGGGAAAAAACTCCCAAAACCCAAATAAATACAGCACTCCTTTAAATGTTCACTCTAAAGATACAAACCCAAACACACACCAAACATTATGTTCAAGGAGTAGTGAAAAAAGCTGAATGACTGACAGGGCAGTAGAGACATGATTACATTTTGTTGATCCAAATATTATTACCTTCTTGCATGAGAGAAAAAAACAAAAACAAAAGTTGCTAGTCAAGCAAAATAGTTCAGAGTAATGAGGTTCTGGCCTCCAGTACCAACATAAATAACTCACTCCAAGTGAGTATTTTATTCATGCTAACATTCACTGAGAGTCTTGTTTTACTTGAATTTTAGAACGTTTTACAGATTGATATATACTTATTTTTAAGTATGCATACCTAACTTCTGAGCATTATTTTTAACACTGCTTCCTGCTTGACAATATATAGTTGTTACTGGTTTTTCACACCAAATCTCTCACAAATGTGTATTTGATGTAGACTATAAATGAAGGACTGGTTATTTAATGATGCTTTAAAATGCACTTTTGGTGATATATGTATTATCCACTCATTTCTTTTTTGCAATCAAGTGTGATGACTCTTTAACGCAAGAGGCGACAACAATACTTAGCTACTTAACTACAAAGCTATGAATCTTTTCACAAGTACAGAGAAAGGCAGTTTTTATAAGTAATATGCATAAGTATTTTAGTATGCATACTTAATTTGCCTACTAGTTTTAAGTATGCATACTTACTTTGCATACTAGTTTTAAGTATGCATACTTAATTGGCATAATAACCATTGACATGTGAAGCACTCAAACTGCTTAATGAGCCTTTTTAAAGCCTTTTTTGCACAGTTTAATGATTTAGTATTAAATGAATACTTATGCTGATTAAATGTGAAAGGCAGCTTTTAGAAGCAATATACATACTAGGTTTGTTTTGGGTTTTTTTTTTCTTTTTAAGTATGCATATTTGTTTTGTTCCATAATAACTTTTGACATCTCATTTGGATTACAGATATGAACAAAAACCATGTTTAACATCAACACCGGTGACTGACTTTATATTACAGTTAGAAACTTTCAGGAAAGCAGAAATATCTCGCATAATTCGTGTATTAATGTTTTATTTTAATGGAGTAGGGATAGAGTTTTTTGCTGTTGTTTTTCCCTGCATGTCTTCATACTTGGTCATTTCAATGTGATATCTTCCACCAATATACTGACCTTTGTAACATTCCTGTGCAGGAGATATGGGGTCCTCAGGTCATTCTGGCAGTTGGAATAAGCCATGCCAAGTCCTGCTCCTGTGCCAAATGCGATTGGCATCGTCCTACCTGTAATCATAGGTGAAATGCTGTCACAGTGCATCACATCATTATAACTAAAGCAGGTTCATTATCACACAAAAACACTCACGTTTGAAGAAGACCACAGAAAAGACGATACCTAAACCAAGACCAGCACCTACAGGAGAAAAAATACATCATTACCTGCAAAAATACACTTTTTTTAACTACACAAAAGCAGTTTGTTTATTTATTTATTTATTTGTTTGTTTGTTTATTTGTCACTGGGACGGTACATATAAGCCAATGTTATTTACAGACTAGCTTTAGTTTTGATATCAATATCGAAGGTTAGAGCTCAGGAAGTCTGTAGCTAAAATAGCTAAATGCTAAGTATGAATGCAACCTCGAGAAGGAGCACTTAGCATGAAAGCTAGCAGCTAATCAGCTAGCATAACCCTGACTGAAGGTAACTATCATGTAGTGATGTGTACTAGTTTATAATGACTACAGGACACTCTTACCAACTTTAACAGCGCAGTCTGCAAGGCAGCGATCCCATTTCTGCCCCAGTTCTTTCTCAGACATGTTGAATGTGATAATATTAGCAAATGGGCTCGAAGTGACTTTTAAATCAGAAGGCTAAGCTGTCATGTTTTCTCCCTAAGTGTGAGGTCACATATTCATTAAAGCACTACTGCCACCTTCTGGACAGGCGAGGGAAAGGCGTTTATAATAAACCACACTCTGCTGCAGTCATTAATTAAATTTTCCTTAAGGTAATTTCATCCAAATTTTATCCCATTAACATTTACATTTCTGTCATTTAGCACTTTATCCAGAGTGACTTACAATTTGTTTCCATTTATACAACTGAGCAATTGAGTGTTAAGGGCCTTGCTCAGGGGCCCTAAAATAGTGGCACCTGGGATTTGAACTCACGAGCTTCTGATCTGTAAGTCCAATGCCTTATCAGTTGTAGGCACATTGATGGTGTGTTTTATATTATGATTATTCTGGCATTTGTCTTGATAAGTAACACAAAATGGGAACTACAGTAGCACCTGATATATTAGGCAGCAAGTAGACAGTCAGTTCTCAAAGTTGATGTGTTAGGATCTGACACTTTACTTTGACAAGGGCCAAATTGTGATGGCTAGATTAGAGGATATCTAAAACAGAAGGATAATCAGTGGGATGTGGTAGCCTAGTGGTTAAGGCGTCGGATTACTGATCGGAACGTTATGAGTTTGAGTCCCAGGTCCATCAAGCTGCCCCTGAGCAAAGCCCTTAATGTTCTGTTGTATAAATAAATAATGTGAGTCTGCTAAATGACAGAAATGTAAATGAACAGTGTCATGTGATAATGCACACAGAGAACTTTAGCTAGATGATAGCACACAATACATCCCAGCTTGCTGTCTTTGTGGCCTGAATGATCAGAGATGTTTTGGTGGTACAAGGAGGACCTACATTATATTAGCCAAGTGTTTTAATATTATAGGTTATCAGAGTATGACAGATCTACACAGAGGTCTACACTTAGGGAAAAAAGTATTAAAAGTCACCTGGGTGTTAAAATGTTTTGTACATGTATTATTTACCTGCAAAGAAAAATAAAGACATTTTTATTGTACATGTAAGATTTTATTTGGACAGAAATTGTTTTTAGAATAAAGCTTTAAATGTAGATAATATGGAGTACAGTTTAGAACCCTGAAAGTGTATAGAGAAGTCATTCATTCTGAAGTAAGGAATATTGTCTTCCCTCTGCTTTAAAATGCACTCTTGGTGATATATTGTCCACTCATCAGTGCTTTTCAATCAAAAGTGTGATGACTCTTTAGTGTAAAAGGAGACTCCAGTATTTAGCTACTTAACTACAAAGCTATACATCTTTTCACATGTACTGAGAAAGGCAGCTTATAGAAGTTATATGCATACTAATATTTAAAGTATGCATACTTAATGTGCATACAAGTATTTTATTATGCATACTTAATTTGCATACTAGTTTTAAGTATGCATACTTAATTTGCATACTAGTTTTAAATTTGCATACTTAATTGGCATAATAACCATTGACATGTCTGTGTTGGTAGATTTTTTTCTGCATGTCCTCATAAAAATATTTTTTATGCCGATTAAATGTATTTATTGATCTTACTGATGTCAAAACAGTACTGAGTCAGAAGCACTCAAACTGCTTAATGAGCCTTTTTAAGCCTTTTTTTTCATAGTTTAATTATTTATTATTAAATTAAATTAAATACTTATATTGCATACAGATTTTTAGTATGCATACACATTTTGCAAACATTTTTCATAAACACACTTATGTTTCACATCTCTTAAAAATGGGGGGAATAAGAAAAGGAAAAAGTTTTAACTTGCAACTCTTTGCCAGCCATACAGGACTTTCTGCTTAATAGCAGACATTTGGCTTTGTTTTTTGTTTTGTTTTTTTAAGCATTCTGCTAGAAAAACATAATCTTTAAAGTGGTGTCCTGCAAATTTGTGAAAAATGTATCAAGACAAGAAGCATTTTGAATTTCAATAAACTTCAGAATGCTTTTGCATTGGTCATCAAGTTACCACACTTTATTTTTTTAATTATGTTTGACATTTTTATTTAAATAAAAAATATATATAATGCAACAACCTAATATGTGGACATTCACAGCACCCAATGCTTAAATCTTGATCTTTACTCAACCAGCACCATTTTCACCCTAAATCTATGTTTTGGATTATTAAAGTGTAAATTAATATAATAATTTATTTTTTAAAAAAAAAATTAAAAAGCAATCATTAAAACAAACCAATAATATAATGGTGCAGAAGCAAGACATCTGTGGAATTGCATGGCCAAACATTTTACTAGACTTAGAAATGAAATAGAGGAAATACATTTATTTGAATAAACACTGCAGGCCATTCAGAAACACGGATACAAAAAAGTTAATAAGTGTCTTGCAAAAGTATTTTACTTGGTTACTATCCAGAGACTTTTTTTGGTGAAATTAAATTTTCATGCTAACATCAGGTAATAGAAGTGAGTGATAACTTTTATACAATGAACAATACATCTGCAAACATATTCAGCTCTAATACACTGACTGGATGCCTCAGAATCTTTTATTAAACTATGCTCTTTTGGATAATTGTTTCAGGTAGTGGCTTGTTAATCGTCATCGCAGGTAACTAATCTCACCAACAGTGTGTCCTCAAAAATTTTTATTGGCTCCTTTCAACTCTTTTCCTAAATATGAATAACAGAGTGTGGGAAGAATAATGAATTTTTTTTTTTAGTTAAAATGCCAAGAGGATTGTCAAAAGTGCACTAAACAGAAAAATAATTCAGGAATGATTCAGCCTAAGAATCAATGTGCAGTGGGATTGAATACTTTTGCAAGGCACTCTATGTTGAGGTCAATTTCAGGTTGCATGAGGATTTCAATTTGTTATAGATTTGTCTTCTATTTAAACAAATGGAGGCTGAGCGTCTTTCCTGAGACAGAAAACAACATTCCCCCTAAAACTCTATTCAGTGGGTAAGAAAATTCCAGGTTACACTGAGACCAGTCAGTTAGACCAAAAAGCCACAACACACATGTACATCAGCAGGTGACCTGAGAGCGTTCAACAGACATTGCACTGAACTGTAGGCATAACTGTAAGCAATCTTCAGACATCATCACTCCTTGTCAATAACTTTGGGTTTGGGCTCTGTGTCTGGTTGGCTTGCCTCTTCTTGCTGTGGTTTTAACACAGTCTTACTGATGGACAAGAGGTCATGCAGCTCCTTGTTTTCGATCTGAAGCAAGAAAAAAAAAAAAGGACAAATAAGAACAAATAGCAGCTGGCAGAACAGTACTGAAAACTAAGACAAGGAAGGAACTGTAGTCATGGCAACAGGCAAAAAAAAAAAGGCTCAAAGCATGAAATCGCACCTGCCTTTGTAACCCTGCAATACTTCTCTACAGGAAATACAAACCAAGAAGTTGCAAACTGTAAGGGTCCGGTTCAGAACCAGTTTCCTGACCTAACATTAGTGCAATATAAGTGCAAAGCTGCATAATGGAATCAGACATGGTTCTGCACCTCCAGCTGAGCCAGTCTCTCTTTCACAGAACAGTAGTGCTGGTCATCCACTTGTACAGCTCTGCGCATTACCTGGCCCATCTCACAAATCCGCTCCAGCTTGCTCTGCATCTCCTAGGCAAATCACAAGAATGAGTTCATTAAGTTTTCGCAGGATGGTACAAAAGTCTAATTATTACTAATAAGTCAGTATTATTTTAAAACCATGTTGTAAACCAGTTCATTTATCTAAACCATAAAAATGTGCACTTATATAACAAAAGATGTAGACAATAATTATAATTGTGTTTTAGAGTTTATATAAAGATTAGTAGTTGTATTAATTACCATATGAATAATAAGTAACTGGGGGAAAAAATAACTGAAAAAATTAAATAAAAACAGTTCTTTGTATCAGATGCATCATTTTTTTGAGCAGAGAAATATGTACCTTGGCATGATCCTCATGAAGGCTGAGCACAGGCTTGGTATCCATCTCCTTCTTTTCCATCATCAGCTGCAGCATTTGTTTCCGATATCGGCCCATGATCAACTCCAGAGCATACTGGTGCTCTTCCAAAGAAAGCCAAAGCTCTGTGGAATACATGAATACATCGCACTAAGCAAATGTTATAAACTAGTGTCCAAAATGTAAAATGTACCAGTCATCTGAAAGCACGTTATCAGAAATGTCGATTAGATATAAGGGAATTCAGAACTGTGCCTTTGTTCTCTTGCTGAAGTTCCTTAATTTGGGTGTTCTCTTGTGTCAGGAGAATGTGTGGTTTGGATTTAGACAGCTCCTGATATCCTGGAATTGTTTCCATGTACTGAGAAAAAAATCAGTCACGCTGTTACTGAAATGAATTATAGCTTACTGAGTATTATTTCTTATAGCTTATTGAGGCCAGGCGGTGTTTAATTACAGTCCCAGGGAATCGAGTTTAACAGTTTTTTAAACAAAAAATAAAAAAAAATACATTTTAAGCAATTCTAAGCCATTTTAAAGTCTATTTTGTCCAAAATATTATTTATATCACTATTTTATGACTTCCAAGTGTACAATCTAAGCATAAGAACACAGCCAATTAAAACGTATAATGTACTTAAGATGCTGAACAACTCAACTTTGACTGGGACAGAAACATAACCAGTGAATTCACCTCATCAGCCCATTATTACAGATTCAAGACTAACACTAATCTCTGCATGTCTGTAGCCTTCCAGAGCAATGTGACACCTGTATGCTTACACTAGCATCAAATTAGCCTCCTGATTTTGTGTTTAAAAAATTAAAAATTAAAAAATAAAAAAAAACCGAGGATTACCTTGTCAGGAAGAGCATTTCCGACTTCCTTCATGCAATGTATTCTCTGGTTGAGAACACTGGACTGCTCGATTAGACTTTCAGCTGCTGTGTCGTGATCTTTTAATCGCTCCAGCAAGGTCCGAGCATCAGACAACACCTTTTCCAGGGTGCACGACATCGCTATACTTATCTGAAGTACAAATTAAGCCGTAATTATGCCCATAAATTGTGTCAATCGACGTCTGAAACACGTATCTAGCTAGTTGTTGTAAACACTGATGACTAGCTAGCTAGCAAGTAACTAAAAAATATTGAATGGTCTAGAGATATAGCTTCGTTAGCTACATCGTATTCTCTGCCTTCGGTCTTAGACTGAAATATACATTTTATTGAGTTGACCGACTGCCATTATAAGAGCAAACAACCCCCATAAAAACAGCAACAACAAACCAGACTTTTAACTTTATCTAAAGCTAAAGATGGGCGCGCATTTCTGACGTGTTTCCGGTTTCCTGTTGCCCGGGTTTTTGAGCTTCAGTGTATAAGCTAGAGTAATATAACTGTTTATTCGTCGTCACAGAAAAAAGTAGTTAAGAATTAAATTATATGCTCATTAGTTTTAATTTAGTTGTAAATTATGCTCATAAAGGTTTGATAACATAATTGCATAACTTCTGAATAAACTTCTGTGCCTTTTTTAAACACAATACAGACAAGAACTCAAGGGGTGAAACAGAAGCAAATGATTTATTGCTATAAGACTAACTAGATTTTTACACAATATGGCAAGTAGAAATGAATAGTTTATTTAATAACAAAACTTAACCAGGTCAGAGTCATTGTATAAATTAGGCAGTCCCATGAATGCTGAGTGTGAGGTGGAAATACACTCTGGAAGGGACACCAGTCCCACATGGCACCGTGTACACACACACACACTCACAGACATGGCACCGTGCACACGCACTCGCACACATGGCACTGTGCACACACATGGCACCAGGCACACTCACACACACACATGGCACCAGGCACACACACATGGCATCGGGCACACACACTCACAGACATGGCACTGTGCACACGTATATGACAAAACTAGAGACTGTGGACATTTTTAGGCTTTCTGTCATCGTCCCTCTGTAATGTCTTGTAATATTAAGTTATCTATATACAACAATATAAACCATCCCTTGTTTGTCATGTGCCATACTTATCTAGTTAATTAATAATTAAAGAAATACATACATTTGATATCCCCCTTGTAATAAGCACCTAAGAAGAAAAAGCCAGTGATATATGAGAGATATTTATTTACAGAATTTATATATAGACACTGTAAAACTGTTTACAGTTAAGGCTTTTAACAGTCAATTTCAGCAGAGATTATATATTAAGGTGTATAAAAATTCAAAGACATACACACTTTTTTACATCCTGGCTGTAATACATAGAAAAAAGAAAACAATCCTATATATATACTGCATTGAAAGCTGTTGATACACCAGCAGTAATCTGGTTAGTATTAATATAAGTCTTCAGAATAATTGTATATAAGTCTGAAAACATATAACTGACACATTTAAAAGTTAGCTGGTCCACTTCTTCAGTATCCTTTCAGCTGTTTATTGGTATCAGTGTGCATGGTGATGCCACCCATTACTGAGAAAGCAGATTCCCTTTCCCACCAGCTGTTGTGGGCCGGAGCTTACAGTGGTTGTGGGCATGACGAAGGTTGGTACGAGACACTCGAGCGAAGCAGGAAGCTAGAGTTCGAGAGCTACATCCACAGGGGGCATTCTTGTAGGGAAAAGATTTTGTGTCAAAAATAAATGATAGAAAAACATTCAAAGTTAAGTACACACATCTAAATTCTTTCATCAGAACCATGTTAAAAAGTAAAAAACTGCTGATGAGGGATCAGAAATGCAGAACAAGACACAAAGTTTAATAATTACAATTCATAAAAATACATACTTTACAATTCCCTGGTATTTTATATTTAATACTCCTTATATAGTTAATGTTACCTACCTCCAAAGCAGCAGGTCCAAAACCCTTGTGCTTACTCATGGGTGTCTTGGTCTGGTTTGGACACTGACCCTGTGTTTGTGTCTGGGTTGTTTGTGGCACATCCTTTCTACCCTGTTTCATAAATCTATGATTAACAATTCTAGTGACACTGTCACTCCTTCCCAGTGGGACTGTGGGAATCCGAGAAGGAGGAGCTTCAGTTTTCTTTAATCTTGCTGAATTTGCATGATCCGTGCGTATATCCTGTACTTTTTCCCCTCCTTGATTTGGTGGGCTTGGTTTCTCTCCACGACCACACACATTGCGGAAAAATTCTTGAACCAGACCATACTTGTGGATCCCTGCAGTGCTACGGCCAACAGGCTTCTCACTGTTACCCCTAAATGTTGAACTGGGTTTCATGTTGCTAGAACTGCAATGAGGAAGACCCCATATTCTATGTTCTTTAGGGGGCTCCAACCTCGAGGAACTGGTCAGAGATGATGATGAGGACAAGGAAGCTGACTTAAAAGAATAAGAGGAATTTGTGGTGTTGGAGGAAGAAGAGCTGGAGGAAAAAGGGGATGAGTGTCTTCGTTGTTGCTTGGGTGAAGTTGAGCAAGATAGAGACTTTTCGAATGGCCCAGGCATCCTCTCCAGAGAAGATGAAATATTTTGTGAGTGGGCAGACACAAATGATGTGACCCTGGGTGACCGGGGTCTGCTTGCCGACACACTTTGATAGATATCGGTCTGAAGTCCAACACTATTCACTTGTGACTGAGTATGAGTCTGGGTTCCTATACTGTTTACTCCAACAGTGCGGCTACCTGAGATACTCCTTCTTCTCTGTTCAAGCGCACTAGCTGTCATTTCTTTCATGTCATCACTCAGATTTTCTGAGACCTCCCATCCACTGAATGGTAAGCAGGATGAAGATGAAACACCAGGAGACTGGAAATCAGAAGATGAATTCGATCTAATAACAGCATATGGACTCTGGTCTATTGTGGTCTGGCACTGAATAGGTAAGGTACCCTGCCAGGTATCACAGACATTCATTTCATTTATACGTTTAGAGTGGTGGCATTGTGGTGCCCTATTCTCCTGTTTCATTTCACATTTATTTTCATCTTCGAATGGCACAGCACTTAGAAGAATCCTGCGAGTTGATGGAGGACTATAGTATATACGGATGTCCGTTTTCTCCGGGGCAGTGTGGCTCTTTTTTGCTGTTGTCTGCTTTAGATTCAGACCGGAGAAACTGGGTGGCATGATGGGATAGTCCCAGGTCTTCCATGGATCTGCTCTGTCTACCAAAGCTGCATCTTGGCTGAGGTATATCCAATTTTTCTTGGTACTCTTGATTACATGAGACAGAAAGTTAATTATACATATTCAGTCAAATTAATTTTCTTCATTGTAAACACATATCTATGAGCAATGTAAATTACGTTTTGCATAAAGAAAACACTACCATAAGTCACTAAAACACCATCCTAGATGTCTACTGTAACTGTCCAGAAAGTGATAAGCCTAAATTTTACAAGGCCACAAAGTGAGTAACATGGTGTTTTATACTTTACAGCACATATTAGATATAATAATCACTGGTGTTAGATATGTACATGGAAAAACTGCATACAGTGCAAGATGGTCTCCTGCACAAAAACAGAAAATTATATTTATAATAGCAAACATGAATTTACCTCAGTGTCCTTGTTTTGCTTGCCCCAGTCCAGTTGAGCTTGCCCCAGTCCAGTTAGGAGATCCTGAGGTTTGCAGTTCCAGTTGCGCTCACATATTTTCAGTTGTCTAGTCACATCAATAACTGCAGCGTGGGACTCGTCTAAAAGGTTCTGCAGTTCCTCAAAATAATCCTTTTGCAGTTCCATCTTTGGGTCTGGGGAATCCTTTGTGTCAGTTGTATCCTCCAGCTGTGTGTATTAGAAAACACACAAAATATTAACTGTGCACTTCAAATACATTTAAACTCCTTTAACCTCATTTAAATGTAGCCTGGTACAAAGCAATGGAATCGTCACTACATGGATTCACTCTTGTATTCCTGAAACATACAGCAAAATCAGGAATGTTGGTTCAAATTTCTTCCGGATAAGAAAACAGTCAATGTTTTTTACAATCAGAAAAAAAACAAGACACAAGATATGCGAGTTTGGAAGTATTCTGATCTCTTTCCCTACTTACAAGGCTCCTGAGCTGTGTACACTCGACAGTCCATGCTTCTTTAGCTTCAGCAAACTGTTGTGCAATGTGCTGGCCAGCGCGGTATTCCTCCTGTAGCTCACAACAAAGGTCGTGCAATGCTGCCTTCAGATCTGAGAGAAGTGCACTGTTCACCTGGGGAGATTATTTGAATAGAACAATAAATACCTGCTGTATCAATCATACTAAATACATGTAAAACATGTATTTTCAACAAATTTAAATCACCATGCTTACACAAATGCTGTTCTTCTAAAATGTTTTCTGCTAAAATACCTGCTTGTTGCACTTTTCAGGAGGTTTTGCTTCTTCAGATGTGTTGCACGTTTTCTTTGATCCCAATAAGTCAGTTTTGATTTGAGGATAAAGATCCTTCTGCAGGTCCATCTTAACATGATATGTGGTTAGACAATTAGCATATGAACAAAATGAGCTAATAACCGTCTTAGCATACTGTTTCTGGATCCTTAGTCAAAGAAACACTATTACTCTCCAGGGACACAGGACTCACTTTTACCAAAGACACGAATATGGTATTATTCTTCTGATTTCCATAGTCATCAATCACATAATTAAAAGCTTCAATGTTCACATTGCCACAAAAAAATATTCTCAGTAAATATAGCATTACCTTAAACATGTTCTTGTCTTCTTTAGATGGTCTCTCCCCTTGGCGCCATTTCTGGAGGAACCAGCGGAGTTGTACTGTGAGAAGCTCAAGACTGTTACTGTTCTGCTTCTCATTGCTGCTGGAATAGCAGGTATTTTTCTCAGCAGGACCTGGCTGTGATACTTGTTGAACTGTTTCCAGCACCTTCTCTGCATTTGTATATTGACCAGTTTCTCCAGGCACAGAATTTTTCAGAACATCTATCTTCGAAACAAAGGTAAATAACTGGGTCTGTATCACCTCCAGTTCACTGGTCAGGGGACTCATCATGGGATCCAAAACCCATGGATTATTCAGGCAATGAGAATCAACCTCAATTTTGCTGGGGATGGGGTGGCTAGATATACATTTTTGGTTAGACATTGGTAAGAAACCATTTTTTGCTGGTTGGATTAGGCGCTGGATAATTGATCTAACTAACATAGCCTGGTCACGGATTGCAAGCAGGGCTTCTAGGTCCTTCTTGCTAGCAGTACAACTCTGCTCTTTTTCTGCATTCTCATCGCTTTCAATTTGGTCTTGAGGATGGTTTGTTTCCACGTCCACTGCTTCCTCCCTTAAGATGTGACTTAATGGACAGTTCTCTACTTCTGCTACACCCATTGACTGTACATTGCCTTCAGACACTGGAATCCTTTTATGTGTAAAACTATTGGCCTCTTTCCCTAGAGACAAAGCTAGACAATTCTCTCTGCCCTCTATAACCTCCTCTTCCTCTTCCTGGCCCCATCCAGCTCTTTCTCGCATTTCATTCATCTCTGCCCTCAGCCCTCGGTTCTCCACCTCCAGCTCTACAATCCGTCGGCTCAGCAGCGTAGCTTCTTCTTCCACCAGACGAAGATGAACTTTGACCTCTGCTTCACGTGTGTGGGCAGAGTTAATGGTCCCTTCTACAGCCTGAGATACATCAACATCACCATAAAGCAGCCTGTACTTGCATAATTCTTCTCTCATGACCTCACATTCTGCAGCCATCTTAGTGAGCTTCTTGCACATAAGTGCTGATTCCTCTTTGGCAAAATGGAGCTGGCATTTCAAATCAGCACTGTCATCCTATTAAACAAAGAAATGTTTAATTTCAATATAATATGTTTAATATAGCAATTCTCTTTTACAGCATACATTATCATTGGAATGTAATGCATTGAATTCACCTGTGGGGAAATCTTCTTTTCACACTTGCTCCCAGTAGATCTCAAACTTCTCCTCTTTAGAGAATTTTGTGATAACATCTATAGGGGAATTTAGCAATGTTTATTCATTTATTATGTATTTATGTATCGTAAATCGAGCCTTGCACTGGTCCACTAAGGTATAATTAATGTACATTTAATGTTTCCATCTGCACTGAATGAAGCATTTGTAATTCAATGTTTGCTCTGGTACAATATTATAATGCACAGTTAATATTTCTTTTTGCTTAAATATTTTCTTTAGATTGTTTTTATCCTATGCACCAATGCACCCAGGCAAATGCTCCTTGTACATTTAAAACACAAAGTACGTGTCAATAAAGTTGATTCTGATTCTGAATAAATGAAAGAAAAATAACTTGTACATATATGAAGGTAAAGAACATCCACAAATCTTTTCATAGATACACAGTGTGTGCTTTTGCCATTTTGGAAAGTTTGAACTTTAGTGCACTGCTCTACACACTACTGCATTGCTAATGAAAAGCATGCACTTCTACATAAACACCCCCTAAGTAGGTGCATGTGTGTCTAAACCTGATCTTAACTACATAAAGAACTTCTGTTTTGTACAACTTGGTGTCAGTTATGAAGTCTAACCAGAGGTATTTTGTTGATTTAAGACAGTTAATTCAAGGGATCTTAGCTTGCTAATAAAATAATGAACAGAATGTAATTTTGCTTCTTATGGTCTGGCAATGTTGTACACTAATACACAAACAGTTCCCTCTATTGAAAACACAAGCTTTTTTTACTGTAGGCCATTCAAAGGGTTAGTTAGTTCAAAGTTTTGACTCTAGGTACAATATTGCGTTCTCATGAAGTCCAGGATAAAGGCCTGGATTCATTACAGCAGGCTATTCATGCGTGCTGCTCTGAGTATGACAAGAATCTTATCATTAGTCTCTTTGTCTCCTGCTCTGTCTGACTGTTTCGCTAGTGTTTAGGTAATTACTGGATGCTAAAGCAAAACACCTACTAGAAGTACAAATAGCCTCAGTTGTGTCTACATTCCCAGTGGATATTATAGCATACTTAAATGCATAAATAAAACCATTGACACAAAAGTAAATAAAATTTTATATTTCTTTACAAAATCCATGAAAATCTTGCTTCCTTTTTGATTCCCTCAAATCTGGCTTTAACAAAAGCATGCGTTTAGTGTTATAGAAGATAGCCGTTGCAGTAGAAACAACTGTCCGCAACCATAAATCAATATTCATTTGCATTAAACATAAACAGATTAAACAGAGGCATCATAATTTTTTATGTTTTTTTTTTTATTGCTGCTGAGTTGACTTGAGAGCTGGATAATCTGTTTGTGACTGATTTGCTCAGCTCATGAGGATCAGAGAAGGGCAGCAGCTGTTTGAGATGAGCGACCTGATCCTAGCTGCCGCTATCCACTTCTAAGCACTGAATCCTGGATTAAAACTTTGAATCAGTGCTGCTACAATCAATCCCCAGCCTCTGGATCAAATTGTTTTGAATATAGATAGTTTTCAATAAAAGACACAGGGATGACTATTTAAGATAGCACATCTATTTTGTTCTACGTAGCACCATGGTCCTGGAGAAACATTGTCGCATTTCACTATGTACTGCATCAGTGACTTGACTTGACAACTTGAAATGGGTAACTGAAAGGTAAGATGCACATTAATCCCCTGTTTGCTGTGGTAGCAGACAAGGACTTCCTTCTCTTCCTTGCAGATTAATGTCTAGAAAATTACCTTCTCCATTTTAACCTCTTTTCTATACTTCCACCTCTCTTTTTCTTTCCCTGCACCCACAAGTGAGAATGACAGCTGTGCTTTGAATCCTATCCCTCAGTTCTCATAGTGCTCTGCCTTGCCCAGAGAGTCAGCTGTTCGTCACACCCTTCATACATATAGTCGAGGTCAAGGCCGGACTGACACCCTAACCTTCTGAGAGAGAAGGAGGATGGGTGTACAAACTTTATGGGGAACATTTAAAACACTTGTTCTAATCCATTTTTGTACTACATAGAAAATGTTTCAAAAATACACTAATTATTCATGCAAAGAAAAAGGTACAAAGAATTTTCTGTTTCTGTACCTCTCTAGATTTGTTCATTTCTGCCTGCAGGACCTGCTTTGCCACCTCCAGATTCTGGACCTGCTCCCGCAGCTCTCCGTTTTCCCAATCCAGCTGCAAGTTTTTCTTTTGCACTGCCTCAAGCTCAGTGTGCAGGCGCAGGGACACACTTTTTGCTACCTAAAAGAGGACAAATTATACTGACTTAGTGCAATAGACAACACAAACCAACACAAACCTCCTTCATGGAAAAATGCTCCTCAGGTTGCTCAACTCCCTTGAGCAAAAAAATGAATGTACTCTATTCAACACAAGATTTCAGTGACCTGATGTTCTACAGTTAATTTAAGATGTAGTGTTATGAAAATAACATATGAATCCTATCCAATGGCAATACCAAGGCTAAAAGTTTCATGTGACTACACCATGATATTCAGTATGGGGTTCTGCTCTGTGCTGGTGATTGCTGGTTTAAAGATCAGTAATGTACCGCGACCAAAGAACAGCACTGTATTGCTTTTCACTGTTTATAGAGTATGGCTAGTGGCTGTGGCCAGAAATCACAAATGATGCACTTTAAGAGAGAACCCATTGAGACAGCTCTAATGTGAAAGCTAATGTGAAAGACACATACATCCAACTGTTCCAGACTGCACAAAACATACTGGGGTATCTATTTCTCATACATGTCTCTAAAATAGATTGCCCATGGACATGCCCAGTGTGAACACAGACAGCTGCCAATAGACTTCCTCCACTGATGCTGCTGGCCTTGACATATATCCTCTCTTTTTGAGTTTTTGTGTGTCTTTTAATTCTTTTCTCTCAGGTCCCAGACATATAAAAATCTATTTTCTTATAAACAAAATGGTTACTGAGGAGAGCCTTCTTCACAATGCAAAGATGTTAGAAGCTTGTTGAGTTTTTAAAGATCAAAGATTGTATGCCTACAAAAAATAAAGAGTTTAAAACCGAAATTCTTTCACAGTATGGGGCAATCTTCAAGGAAAGTGCATACTGATGTGGACTACCCCTGCTGTGTTGATTAGCTTTTAATGTTCCTGCACTACTCTCTTCTCCTGATTGGCTGATGAGTTTAAACCAAAAAATGCTTGTGTTGTGAGTGGTCTGCCACAAAACAGCAGCTGGCAAGCAGAACACACAGGATTTTTCCCTCTGTTTTACCGTAAAACATATTTGAACCACATCCAAAAAGGAAAGCCTCCCACTACACACTCTATAATGAAATATCAGGCATGTCTGTATAAACTTGAATATCCTTGCACTGAAATGGAATCATTGCCACAATCTTTAGTAAAGCTTTTAGTACTGTGGGCCTGACCTGTTTGAAAAAAAAAATTTAAACGAGACCATACTGAATCACAAAGCCCTGATTCATTTGCAAAGGCCCATAGAGAAACATTTAGATTGTATAGCATTGTATAAACTTAGCACATGCCCTGAACTGATGAGTGGTGTGGACTGGCATCCTTCAGATTGTTTTTTCTGTGAAAGGAAGTTACTCGTTAAATCACAAGTTAATGTGAGGAAAGTCTATGACTAAATGGACTGACTAAATTACACACTGAAAATATATGATACAATAAAAGGAATGCTTGATCTTCCCAGAAACATTATGATTCATTGAATCATGAAACGCATGCTGAAGATCCAAGATATTAGTACCTTCACACATTTACTTTACCTCCTAACAGTCTGTGCTAAGAATACTAACCTGGACATCATGCTCCAGAGTGCGGATAAGCTCGCTGTCCACCTGGCCAGTCTGGGCAACACGCAGGCTACGTCTCTCGGCCTTGCGAAGGCGATACTGCAAGATGCGACATGTCTTGTTGGCCTGTTCCAGCTGCTGTTTGATCTCATGTAGCTGGTACATATCCTCCTCCATATAGAGGTCCCTCATCTCCAGCATCTCCGAGCGTAGCTCATCCAACTCGTCCTGAATGAACAGTAAATCTTGATACTGCAAACACTATGGCTTCATTAACTATCTAATTTTTAACAATGTAACTCATACTGTTTATATTATATACTTTTCTAATGATGAGAATCCTGTTATATCATTAACAATGAGAAAGAAGGCAAAATATATTCTTTTTTTGTATGTGAATTGTCTGCTCTTTTAACAGACATCTTCACATTCAAATAGAGCAAAAAAAATAAAAAATACAATATAGCAGTTACATTTAACTTAGTCATCTAGAGATGCAGATTCAAGATCACATGGTAAATTACTAGTTGTACCAGGGGGCTTGTGGACTAGGGCATATGCGAATGCACATTGTTTTGGCAAATCTGAAATGAGCATTCCACAACAGACCTTTTCAGCTTGAAAAAATCTTTAGAGGTACTAGCGTCCTTTAAAATCTAAACACAGTAATCACATCACCTCCTGTTTGACCTTGTCCTTGTGCTTCATGTCAGGGGCAGTAAGAGATGATGGGACAGTTAAACAGTATTAAAGGTTCTTTTAAAGAGAGAGTAAATCCTAAATCCTTTCTGAACATGTCACATGCAATTTGCTCCCAGTATTTAGCAATGGTTCCATCTATATAACCTTAAACTTAAAAGACACTCATCTGCATACATGCTTGTCTCAAACCATAAATTGATGGTTTGTAAATGTGTCTTTCACTGGGAGATTGAATGTAGTGCACCTTTAACAGTGATAAATGTAAGAACCTTAAAGACCACAGTCCTTTCACTCACATGTCAAAGATATTAAAGGTATAAGATCCTCACCATTAAAGTTACCGTCCATGTCGCAAATAATTGTACAGTTTAGTATGAAGACTATTGACCATTCTAATTGAATAAGAAACATAGTTTATAACATATATAACATACCAAGCTTTTCCTAATCGTACCTTTAAATAATCATTTTCTGATCGTAAGTCGTCGATCTCCCTCAGCAGGTCATCATGCGTTCTGTCCCCTCTGAGCTCTAAACAGTATACAGAGGTGAAGTAGTCTCTGTTTCTCTCTTCTATACCATGTGCTGGTGTCAGGGTGCCTTTAGGAAAGTCACATTCGATCATATCGTCTACTTTTCCTCCCCAACACTCTGTTCTCTCTCCATCTGCGCCTACGTTGTCTATTTCACAGTTGTTGGTCTGCTTGTCTGCTCTGTTTTCCTCGGAAGTGCAATCGGACGTCTCTGAGCTGCTATCCGACTTTCCCTGGGAGTCTTTACTCAAACCATCACCTGCGCTGGAAGCCTCTGAAACTGTCCTAAGTTTGTTTCGACTCTTCACTAAGCCTGGAGCCAATCGCCTGCCTTTCTCATAGCGTTTCATTTCCTTTCGGCTGCTGCTCGGGTCCCGCTTTGGTTTTGAATGCGCGTCTATAGGTTTGCTTTGGTTCATCTTGAGCGCTTCTGCTATAATTGCCTCGACTTTTGTTTTCGTCATACGAGACACACAGTGAAAATTAAAGAAGCAGTAATAGCTTGACAAATTTCAAAAAAGTTAAACAACTGATTCTCTGTCTGTATTTTTATACAGAGGCGCGTAAAACCGAATGGTGACTATGCGCTCAAAGAACTAGACGCGCGGCTACACCAAGTTCAGCACACCCATTTTGGCAGGCGAAATAACTCTAACCAGGTTTTTTTCTCGTGTGTGTGTGTGTGTGTGTGTGTGTGTGTGTGTGTGTGTGTGTGTGTGTGTGTGTGTGTGTGTGTGTGTGTGTGTGTGTTGAGCAGTTTTGAATGTAGATCTACCCGCCTCCTATGGGATTATTCTCTCTCTCTCTCTCTCTCTCTCTCTCTCTCTCTCTCTCTCTCTCTCTCTCTCTCTCTCTCTCTCTCTCTCTCAAACGCCCAACTTGGCATTTTGTGGTCTATGGAAAAACACGATCTATTTTATTTATTTCACGTTCACATTTAGTCAGTTTGATGAATGTACAATTTTACATTTTAAATTTCATACTTTTTTCTAATTGTGCAGAAGCTAAATGGGCCAGATGGAGCTTAATTTTCTTTTAGTATCCTGAATACAGATACTTACACTAGAACATTGGGCATGAGATGGAGACAGTCTGGGCTTGACCATCGGAGAAGTCCACCGAAGGGCACCACACACTCACCCACACCCACCCCCTGCACTCACCGACACACACACACACACACACACACACACACACACACACACACACACACACACACACACACACACACACACACACACACACATAATATTTTAATTTCGGATATATGTTTTACATCAGCACATTTGTCCATAATTATTGGGCTGTTAAATCTTATTTTGTAGCCTGTCCAATGTTTTGGTTTGAACATTTCACACAGCCTAAGCCTATTAAACATGTACTTATATTTAGACTATAGGCTACACTAAGAGTTATTATACAGTAGGTGGCCGTAAGTGGAAGAGACCATTGGCTACTTTACTTTTTGGGCTGCACTTGGATAATAAAAGCTGCTATGGAGTCCAGACCTTCTGCCATTAGTTTGAAGGTCTGGCTACGTGAGACTACAGTGCATATAAATAACACATCCATACCTTTTTAGTACCTCCCGTTTATGTTGCGTCAAAATTCCTCCTATTTGGACCTGACTGTCAATCATTATTAACTCCGCCCCTTTCCGTAAGCCTATAGGCTCCGTCACCTGTCAATCATCTTGTCCTTGCGCAATAATGCCCGCCTTTATGTTAGTCTTCCAAACTGGACGCTCGTTCTCCTTGTACTGATGGAATAAAAACGAGGTATTAGGTGATGTAAGGTATTTTTGTATGTATATGTTATACTCGTAAATCCAACGTCTAAACGTCTTGTCAATAATGTAAATACGTCTATTCTAGCGTGTTAGTGTTAGGTAACCTGTCCTATCAGGCAGTGTGTACGTAGCTGGTTAGCTTAGCAACCGTTAGCTAAGACAGCAACGTCAACGTTACTCAGCTAGCTGACTAGCCTAACTGCCTTTTAACGGTACAAAATTATAGTCTCGATACCGAGCTATTCCGATATACCAAGTAGGCTCTGTTTGTCAACTAAATGCATTCATTATATCTCCAAATTATGACAAACTTGACACCAGTTAGCATGTTAGCCTGCGGTGTTAATGACGGTTGTTATGCAGCCTGTGGTGTAAGTCAACATTTAGTTATGTCACAAAGATGGACTGATCCTGTATCGCTACGTTAGAATGTTAAGTTGTTATTAAACGTGTGTATCCAATTCATAAAAATGTGTTCTTCACAAAGATGTGTGAAGCAACTAGGTGAGTTGCAGAAAAGTTTGAGGTGTGTTCAGGTTAGATATGGTGGAGGCAAAAAGTTAGGCATGAGCACACTACTACTAATACTAATATTACACGTTGATTTAAATCGATATGAGCCAGATATGATCTAATAACAACCTAGTAGATCTTGTATGAATCTGATTTGAGGTCAGAGTAGCCTACATAACTGTATACTGATTCATATGGTCGTAGCCACCTTACACAGCACATCAGCTGACAGTATGTACATGGACCTGTAGCTCTTTATTGTTTTGTAATGTATTCTGAAATGCGATGTCATAAACCCTAAACATACATTTGATATACACTGTTAAAGAAAGAATACAACATTAAATGTATATATGTATACATATATATGTATAATTTTAATGTTTGTGTCAGCTGTTTCCAAGGAAAGGACCTTTTGATTTTTGGATAGTATTTCATGACCTGATTCTCACTGTCACCCTGTTATCTAACACACACACAGTTTATAAGGTGTTATTGTTGTCACTAAATACTGAGAGGACAAGTTTGTTTGCCCATAGTGGTGACCTGTTTCTCATCTGAACCACTGTTATGTATGTGAGTATGGTTATGAAAACCAGTTGGATGTAGCTTAGATTAGCCGCATACTTTTGAAGAACTGCCTTTTTTTCCCCAGTAAATGATTGATATACTGTTGCATAGACTTTCTGTGCCTGCATATTGTTATTAAATCTTATGATGTTTTGATGCAAGCCATTGTTTAAAGTTTATTTACCTGAATATCAGCCATATAAAGAATGAGGATTTGTGTTGTCTGTTTGTTTTATTTATCAGAATAAAATGTAAGGCTGTAATTCCAACAAATACGCAGATAAAAAAAATCTTAAACCCATGGTGGCCCTTCTGTGTGTGTCTGTATTAATTAGTAAAACCACTAAAACCTTTTACCAAATTAGACATACTTTTCAGAGCAAATAAATTGTAAGTAAAGACAAAGGACCGTAAATAAATGATTAAAAATCTTAGAACAGTCAAAGAGCCACGGTTTGACTCTTGAGCTAAAACATTAACCTTCAGAAGCCAGTTTATAATTGACGCATGACTTTCAGGCACAGGGACTAGCACTGGCAATACAAGGGCATTGATCACATGCATCGTTCACACATTATTTGTAAGCTGCTTTGGATAAAAGCCTTTACCAAATAAAAAAATAAATGTAAAAACACTTTGGTTACTGTGTCTCATCATTAGCCTTTTGTACATCATCACGCACCGAATGCCTCAATTATTTCTTTCCTCAGCATTATAACTCATAGCAATTAGCATTTCCATGTAATCGCTCTGTATGCAGTCTCTCTTTGAATATGGCAGCACTGTTCCTACATGAGCAACTCATCATTTCTAAATGCTGTATTTTTTTAGGACTCATTCAGACTGCAGATTTGAAGGAACGATGCTCTCTCACTGACGACACCATAACTAACTGTCCATCATGAACAGCGAAGAGGAGTTTTATGATGCAGAGACAGGTGGGAATGGTGGATTGTAGTGAATACTTTAGTTACAGTCACTATATTTCTTCTCTTGTAATCCTTTTTATCCTCTTCTACCACTCTCATAGGTTTGGAATCAGATGACTCCTGTGAAGTCAGCTTTAAAGATGCTTCTGGATTTGAGAGCAAACAGGCATCTAATGGCTGTTTGCGATCAGAGAATGGAGTGTGGAAACAAAGGTATGTTGCAAATTGTTAGGAAGTCAACGTGCTAAAAGGGGATGTATTTCTCTTACATATGTGTCTTTCTGTGTCCTATGCAGGACAACCCTCCCTGCCCCTATGTTCTCCAGACATGACTTTAGTATTTGGGGCTTCTTGAAGAAATGCATTGGCATGGTAGGAAGAATAAACATTTTGAATAATGTAGATCGTGTTTTTTTAGTCTGTAGCACTAAGGTTAATATGAATAATAGGAATTAATCACAGAGGTGATGATTTATAACTTTTTTTTTTGGCTGTGCAGGAGTTGTCCAAAATAACTATGCCGGTGGTTTTTAATGAGCCACTGAGCTTTCTTCAGAGACTTACAGAATACATGGAACACACTTACCTCATTCATAAAGCTTGCACATTATCTGATTCTATAGATCGTATGCAGGTAAGCGTTGTTGTTATTACTATAAATTATTTTCAGATGACTTATAATGTTGGTACTGAGCTCTTGGCTTTTGTTAGCTTGTTGCTGCATTTGCTGTGTCTGCTGTGGCCTCACAGTGGGACAGAACTGGAAAACCTTTTAACCCTTTACTGGGAGAGACCTACGAGCTCACAAGGTAAACCAATCCCAATTACGTGTATCTACCACAGCTTAGCTTCTATTTAAATGTCTATCTCAGACTTACTGTCAACTTTGTGCTGATTTGTGGTTTTAGGGAAGATGATGGATATCGGTTGATCTCGGAGCAGGTTAGCCACCATCCTCCAATCAGTGCTTTTCACAGTGAATCACTCAGCCAGGATTTTCATTTTCATGGCTCGATTTATCCCAAACTGAAATTTTGGGGCAAAAGCGTAGAGGCGGAACCCAAAGGAACTATGACACTAGAGCTGTCCAAGTAAGTAGCCTAAAGTTGTAATTAACAGCCCTTATATAATATATAATACGGTATTTCTGATGTTTTACATTATTTCATAATACAACATTTTTTGCATGCATGTTTTGTTCATAGGCACAAAGAGGCATACACTTGGACAAACCCTATGTGCTGTGTGCACAATGTCATCATAGGCAAATTGTGGATTGAACAATATGGAACAATAGAAATCATCAATCACAGGTAATGTGTCTGTCTGTCCCTCAGAGATTGGCCAAATTGTAATCTGCCCTATTTGAAAAGCAGTAATTTCATTGAATTTTGTTTTGCTTTAGATTACCAAACAGGTTTGGTTGTGTCCTTTTGACTATTGACTGCATGTAGGTAAATATTCTATTGTTCTGTCTCTTTATGGCTGAAGCACTGGGGACAAATGTGTACTCAATTTTAAGCCTTGCGGTATGTTTGGCAAAGAACTGCACCGAGTAGAGGGCCATATCCAGGACAAGAGGTGAGATTACACTACTATGAAATGTCAGGCCATGCAGTTCACAGTGTTTTTTTATTTTATTTTATACCATCACACTCGTAATATGGTTTTCTACATTTTTATGTCACTTTTACATTTAAATTGGTATTACATACACAAATGAGCCCAAACATTATGACCACTTATTGGTGAACAAATGGTGATTTATATGAAGGTTTGGGTTATTTTAGATGAACAAGCGAACAGTTGGTTCTCGTAGGAGACATTGGGAAAATGGGCATCCCATGAATTTAGGGCAGGGTGTTGAGTGCTCAATGCTCATCGATGCCTGAGGGCAACAGAGGCTATTGTGTCTGGTCCAAACCAATATAAGGGCTAATGGGGCACAAACATTAAGAGACAGTTTTAATGAGGTTATTGAAGGAATGTGTTGCAACACACAATATAATTCTGCTGCATATGGGCCCGCATAGCCACAGTCAGTGTGCCCATGTCCACCATCAAAATATGCCTACATTGTGCAAATGTGTAACTGGAATTGAATGGAGTATGGGAAGAAGGAGGGAATAGGGGAAGTAATGTTTTGGGCCATCAGTGTAAACTAAAAGTGTTATGTTATTCTTTTTCAAGACATCATCCATTTATTAATGTTTCATAATAAGTCTATAATTATTAATCAAATTAATTTTCATTTATTATTATGACACAGTAAGAAGAAGCGGCACATTATCTATGGAAAGTGGACAGAATGCCTGTATGCCATAGATCCAAAAGTCTATGAAGTAAACAAGAAGACAGAAAAGAAGAGTGGAGATTCTAAGAAACACAAGCAGGTAAAGATCATTTTTTTATGCACTGAATAATGATGCACATGTTTACAAAATATATTGATATGTTTTGTCAGTTATTATTATAATTATTATTATTATAATTATTATTTTCTGTAGTTTTTAGGGTTGTCACTTTTTTCAAGTTCAAAAGAATTTCAATTGTCACACAATTTATTTAAAAGTATTTGCATACCCACTTCATAAAAAACATTCTTTTCAGTATTTTAACAACCCATACAATGTCACACTCACAAATTCACGTGACTTACAATTCAATGTTGTTTTACCAGCCGTAAAATGCTGCAAATTTTATTCAGTGAAAGTACCAAAGTCTGGTAGGTTTGCACAGTAGCCCTATGATGAAAACGTCTTCCTGAATTGAAAACGTGAACTCTGCCTTCCACAGCAGTCGCAGTCTCCATCTTCCATAGCCTCATCTGAACCAAAAAACAGAATAGCAGTCCAACTTAATTTCTGATATTGTATGCAAAAAAAACCCCAATCTATCAACTTGATCAGGATCAAGCTATGCTCTCTCTTTTTTTTTTTTTACAATAATGCAAAATTTTTTGCTTGTTGCTGCTCCAGTTGTCTGTGCTCTGTCTGACTTTCTGCTGCCTTGTGGGGTTGGCAAGTCGATAGGTGAGATGTAAGATGTTTTTACAAAGTCAAACAGCCCAAAATACTTCTATGGGGTTGTAATTGTCTGCAAAAGGCAGCTCCGCTACTTGCTTAAGCTACTTATGGGTAAAGAGGGTATTTAAAACTTTTAGGGCACCCACTGCTGGATCAGTCGCTAAACAACAAAATGAAAAGCTGTCTGATGCACTTAACGGGCAGATTATTCTTCGAATATGAATTTTTCATGTCATGTTAAAACTGATGTTTGAACATTAGTTAAAAAGTGAGAGTAAAAATAGTCTGTTTTTTTATGTCATTGTAAATACTGCAGTCATTATCAGTATAAAGCAAAAGTATAATGTTTCTAGTTCATCACAACTTGTATAGTTTTTTTAGTGATGAACAGTCTTGATTCTGGATTTGTGTGCAGTTCTACTTGACTAATGTACAATTCTTCATTTTTAAGCAAATTCAGGTACCTTTGAGCAATGTTCTGTTATATTTAGTTTAGTAAAACACACTTCTATAATACTGTGCACTATATACTCTAGGATTTTAGTGCTTGCCTAACTCTCCAGAGAGAGGATGTATATAGTTTAAAATGTACAGTGTATTAGACAGTGTGTGTTTGCTTTAAGGAACTGAATACTGGTAGTGGTGCTGATGATGCTGATGAAATGCCAGAGGTTCAGGAGACGGTCACTACGATTCCTGGCAGTACATTACTTTGGAGAATAACTCCACGACCTGCACACTCAACTCAGGTAACTTCATTTCTTTCTTTTCTTCTCCCATTGCAGAGATGTTCAGCTTTTATTATTTCTGGAGGGCATGTACTGTATATACACACAAATTTATGTAGACTTTAAAATTTTGCCTTATCTAATAGGATTTCTGCTTAAACGTGACTTCATTATATATATGTTTAAATACTGTGTCTGGTATATATGAAAACATTTGTTAAAATAAATTGCAAGAGTTTAAACTTTTATACTGTATCTCTCGACACATGTAGAAAAGGATCTTAGTTACTTTTGCCTATCTTTCTGTCCCCTGCATTCCCATTTAGATGTATAATTTCACCAGCTTTGCCATGATGTTAAATGAACTGGCCCCTGGCATGGAGGGAGTCATAGCACCTACAGACTGCCGCCTTCGACCAGACATAAGAGCAATGGAAAATGGAGACATAGGTAAATACTGTTCTGTGTTCTGCTTTTCTTAATTTTATTTACTAATCAGGCCATTGCTATGGTTATTTGATCTCCCCCTTTTTTTTTTACCATTCTTATGATTCAGACACTGCAAGTCAAGAGAAAGAAAGGCTGGAGGAGAAGCAGAGAGCTGCACGTAGAGAACGTGCTAAAGATGAGGAGGAGTGGTCCACGAGGTAAAGTCTAATCCCGCCATTAGAACCTATAGACACTCTGTGCTACTTGAATTGAACATATTTTATATACAGACGTTTCCTTTTCTAGATGGTTTCAGCAGAGCACAAATCCTTATACAGGAACCTCAGACTGGATCTACACCGGTGGTTACTTTGACAGAAAGTACTCTGACCTACCTGATATCTACTGAATGGCTGGGAAAAAAACAAGGGGTTTGGTATACCTCTGATCTCACCATCACCTGGTCCTTATCATTTATCTACTCACAAAAAGCCTTTATTTTTTATATTTTATTTTATTTTTTTTCAACTATCAAAATGTGAGACATAGATGAATGGTTTACTGAACTGAGTAACAAAGCTTCTTCCTACATTACAGCCAAATCTTTATACTGGAAACCTGAAACCCGGAACTCAATATGACTGAATTTATTTAATTTTTTGACATGTAAGAAATGCAGTATGTTCCTTCCCCATGGCATTTACTTTTATAGTAAAACAATGGGTAAGGCTAAGTAAATGTATAGTTAATAATGCACAAATTTTTGCCCACCTTATTTCATGCTTGTTATACTCAGGTGTTTAATGGGTACACGGTATTACTGATGGCAGTGCTGTATTAACAGCAATGGAGATTTCTGAGACTTTTAGCTCTTTATGATCAAACTAATGCAACTATATTATTACTATAATGTCTTGTCTTCTGTAAGTGTTAGCAACACTTTGGATTTCCAGTAAAACAATTACTGAATTTAGAGTTAATTTAATACATTAATTAGATGAGTGATTAATATATCCAGAAGTGATAAGTCCCATTAGGGTCTTTCAGGCAGAACTTCTGTATGTCTCTACTGATACACAGGAGTTTATTAAAAGTTGCATGTTCATTCCTCACATGCATGCTTTATGACTAGTCAAGTATAAAAGCTGCTTATCGACCATGTTTACTTTATAAATTGAGTTTTTAATGGTATGGAAACTAGTTAACACCTTTCAACAGTAGATAAGCCTAGTGTATTTCTACCATGAGGATTTTAAGTTGATTATGGTTGCCAAAGTGACTAATTTTGTGGAAATTAAAGCCATAAAACTCATCAGGACTGCATGTGTGTGTTTAGACAGTCTTACACACACTTATGCACAGGCTTCATTTAAAGGAAATGGGTGCTATATGTTTTCAGCACTAGTTACTAAAAAATGTTTTACCTTAACATATAATTAAAACGTGCAAAGTACTTAACTGCTGCTTAGTAGAGCCTGAACAAGACATGTTTTATTACTAGCATGTATGTGTGATACTGACAGAGTTGTAAAAAAAAAAAAAAGGTAAACGGGAATGGTGTACTACAACAAGGGG
Source organism: Tachysurus fulvidraco (assembly GCF_022655615.1). Lineage (NCBI taxonomy): Eukaryota > Metazoa > Chordata > Actinopteri > Siluriformes > Bagridae > Tachysurus > Tachysurus fulvidraco. The sequence continues at coordinate 14,622,155 of NC_062540.1, forward strand.
TTTCACTTTATCTTTCAGATGATACTTTTATCTCATACTGTGCATCTCTCCCTCTCCTACTCTCTTACACACAAACACATGAAATAATGACAGATGAACTAATCTATGCAAACATTCACTAGAATGTAAATTATATCTCCTAAAGATGTGGATATGACATCCTCTTGCAACTCTTGAGAATGATTGGTATATTCCATTGGAGTCCAGCTTTGCGAACAAAGGGCTGGTGTTTTTATCCCATCTTTGACTGTATACACACAGTCTTGGTTCTACCCAGTTTATGTCACACATTGTCACTTTATAGCTTGAGAAACCTTTTTTTTTGTATCCCACTCTGGCCACTTGTAAAGATTGAAATTTACTATTTGCTTAGATTTATAAACCATTTTTGTAACCCACCTATACATGTTCCATGTGATTGCAATGTCCATTACCTGAGCCTATATGGGAGAAGTAGGTTATTCAGTATATTATGGCAGGTTTCAAAATGAACAATGTGTAATCAATCATCTATTGTACTTTTCTGTAATAAGTGATGTTAAATCATTGGATTATATAAATATAATTCTAGAATGTTGTTAATCATCAGCCTTAAAGTAACAGTCATAAAGGCCACTGATATAATGTGAAATTCATAAGGTTAATGTTACAGCGAACATGTGCCAGGTCACACTGTGCAACTACATAAGGCATTTTCCATATGGTAAGTGAAGCAGATGGAAGCATGCCATTAACAAACAACACTATGTGAGGGTGTTGTTTTATAGATTGAAATCACATGTGGGTTCCACTGTATCACAAACAGAATACGCCAAATGACCTATGTAGGTTTTATATAGTTGCACTTAATATTAATTTTCTTATATATTTTGTATAGATCAAATTAATTGTCAATTGCAACACTGAGGTTGTCTAACAAGTCTGAGTCTGGTCTGTCATAACTTAGCAATATTAAATGTAAAATAGCTAATGCAATTCAATAAATTTCCGTGAATACTATTGTGTGTACCTTTGCTTTATTTATAGCATAGTGAATTTTCTAAACTCTTTCTGCTGTTAAGTGCAAACATTAACATTAGTAGAGAGGATCAGAATAAAACTTTTAATACAGGATAACAATATATTGATGTGTGAAGGCAACTCAAGATATTTACAAAGAAAAAGCAACACAAGTGAATAAACAATAGAGTGAACATAAGACAAATATGGTAAATAATTATGAAGGATAATTAATATAAATCTAAAAAAATAACTGTGTAAAGCAGGAATCTAGGAAAAAGGTAGAATCTTATACAGAATATCAAATTTAAAATTGTAAAACAAATAAAAAATAAAAAAACATCCCTAGAAATAGGGGAAGTGAGCTGTTGTGCACGTGGTATTTATACACTGTGTACTCAGACATCATGACCATGCAAGTTTGGCCAACCGCCCTTGTATGAAGTTTGAATGACGTGCACAATAGCCAATCAGAGTCCCGACCCAGTCGTTGGTTGTCCAATCATGTAGACACACAGGACACAAGAAGGTCTGTAAGGTTTGTCGTCTTTTCCGTTCGAGTAATTGTGTTAGCGTTCGAGTCATAAAAAGTAAGTTGTTTTTATCCATTTAAGCTCTATTATATGCAGTACAAACTGTGTCGTGTGTGATACGTGATTTATCGAAATAAAATTCGAGAGGTTTGTGCGAAAATAGCAATTCGGAAGCATACGTGAGTGTATAGCAGTAATAGTAACAGTTAGGCTAGCTAGTGTTAGCATTGGTTATTTAGCTAGTCAGCTACTAGCCAGCAAATTAATTCTTTATATTTACTAAGTAGTCAGATTTATTAAAACCACACGTTCGTTATATTTACTAAAAAGTCGCTTTTATAATAATAATAATAATAATAATAATAATAATAATAATAATAATAAAGCGTTGGTTAACTAGCAAATACTATTTTCTGTACAAAATCCGTTTCCGAATCCGGTTTATTAGCCAAGTGTGGATACAAGGAATTTGGTTCCAGTTGATTGTGACTCTCAAAAGTACAGACATAAATAACACTATACTATCCGAGACAAGATAATACAGACTATACAAGACCATTCAGACGATGTGATGCAATTATAGACAGTATGAGTATTAAATATGAATACAGAATATATGACTGCTCAGTAATGTACATAAAGTGTGAGCGGTGCACGGTAGTGCAAATAACAGTATTGGGTAATATTATGATTTTGTGCAATTTACAGCAGCAGTAGTGTGTGTAACATTTATAGATTATGTGATGACTGATAGTTCTGATAATGCAGTACTTGCAGATATGAAACAGGGAATTAATTATAATTATTATGGTGAGTTGTTAATCAGGGTGATAAGGGGCCTGGGGAAAGAAACTGTTCCTGTGTCTGGCAGTTTTGGTAAACAAAGCTCTGTAGCGTCTGCCAGAAAGGAGGAGCTGAAAGAGGATGTGTCCAGGGTGTGAAGTGTCAGTGATTTTTCCTGCCCGGTTTCTGGTTCGTGTATGGTAAAAGTTCTGGGGCGTTCAACATCTGCTGAAAGGTTCACTGATGAACCCTTTTTTCCAACTAAGAAATCTTCACAGCTAGTAACAGGCAGTAATTTGATAAGACTGTGTGCTGAGTGTTGCACAAAATCAGTAAGTGGTGTTTAACAGCATTCACAGTGCATGCAGCTGTCACTAAGACATTTTCCTGCCACTGGATTATCACTCGTTCAGAATAATGAATGCTGGTGATTATCTGGAGTCTATCTGGAATCTATCAAGAATTTAGGATAACAACCTAGACCAGACCTTAGGACTAAATGGAAAGGTTTGAAAATAATCATCACATTAACAGCACTGGGGGGAAAGGTAGCTTTGTTAGAACCTGGAGAAAATGTATGCTTGCTATAAAGTTCATACTGCACAGATAAATTTGCTCATTATTTTGGGTCTGATTGGTCTTGCAGAGTTAATTCAGCTCATTTAGTTTAATTCTGTTTTTATACAATGGTGCTTAGTAACCTTTCTGCTGTCACTACAGATGTCTTCGGGGGCCTTATTTCCAAGTTTGGTGTCTGGGTCACGTGGTTCATCCAGCAAATACCTGGTGGAGTTCCGTGCTGGGAAAATGAGCTTAAAAGGAAGCACTGTGACCCCTGACAAACGCAAAGGTCAAGTCTACATTCAGCAGACTGACGACTCACTTATTCACTTCTGCTGGAAGGACAGGACATCTGGGAATGTGGAAGATGTTCGTACTGAGCTCTGTATTGCAGTTTTTGAATAATGCTAAGAGCTATATGCTAGTAAAGGATGTGTATATTTAATTATTAGTTCATATTTATTTTAAACAGATAGTTAGGGTATAAAATGGGTTATCATACTATGAACTCAACTGATAATACTGTGAGTGCATGAAGTATTCAATCATGCTAATGCCACAACTGATTAAAATTTAAATTTAGGACTTATCATTAGTGCAAATGTTAACAAACTCTAAAATTCATGCAGTTGAGACCTATGTTCTATTTATATTTTAAAGGATTTAATTATTTTTCCGGATGACTGCGAGTTCAAGAAAGTCAGTCAGTGCACAACTGGCCGCGTCTTTGTGCTGAAGTTTAAAGCAGGCTCCAAGCGGCTCTTTTTTTGGATGCAGGTGTGTGATCTGGTTTTTATTTGGCTTTTTGTTTGTACTACTGAGGAGATTAAAAAAGCTAAAAATAAAAGAGCACAATTCTGTTTTTATAGGAACCTAAAACGGATAAAGATGATGAGTACTGCAGGAAAGTAAATGAGTACTTGAACAACCCACCCATACCTGGTTCCCTTGGTGGTGGAGGCAGCAGTCATGAGCTTTCAGCTTTAGGAGGTATTTATGCAAAAATTTTTTGGTTATTTAAATGCAACGGGTGATTTTCCTCATGAGTATGGCTATTAAATTGGTGATATTGTATTTGATAATGTATGTTTCCATTGGAGTAGGGAAATATATTTGTATTGTTGTTGCAGTATTTTCATGCATCATGCTGCAGCTGTTTTTGTAATCTGGCCCCCACGGTGAGATTGAGCCTTTGTTTAAAGATTGTGTAAACTGAATCATTTCTTCTTTCCAAAAGGTGAAGGTGGCCTGCAGAGTCTTCTGGGTAATGTGAGTCATAATCAATTGATGCAGCTGATTGGACCAACTGGACTTGGTGGACTTGGTGAGTTACTGTACTACTTTTAAACATATTCATAGAGGCCTCATATGAGCATTTCTTGTTAGAAAGGTTAGACATGTTAAAAATTCAGCATAATACAGTACAGACAGTTGGGTCCTCGTGACTGTGTCTTTTTGTTTCTTGTGCAAGGAGGCCTTGGGGCTTTAGCTGGACCAGGACTAGCCAGCCTGCTGGGAGGCAGTGTTCCAGCAACCAGCAGTTCATCTTCCAGGTAAAACTTGGAGATAATTAATGCCTTATGTGTATTAGTAAGTTATTCATCACAAAGCAGACTGTTTAGTAGTTAATATGAATCATTCAGTAGCTACAATGTAACTAATAATAAAGATTTTCAGAAGGGTGAGGAATGTGAGCCCTTAGGGTTCAGAAGGGTTAATGAATTGCAGGCAAAACGACCACTTGAGCATTAAAAGGTAAAGGAATTTTAGGGATAATTGGGGATGGACCTAAATATGTACTTAAGGGCTAAATATATACCAAGGGGCAGAGCTGGGCCTAATCCGACTCTTTAACCCCTAAACCAAATCACTGAGACACTGTTGTGTGCTATACAAAAGATACACGTATCCAGCTTGTAAACAGAGTTGTCTCCAGTCGGTGGACTTTTTGGTTGACTCCTCACAGGTATGTGGAGCTGAATCGGGTCCAATTCCATCCTTTAGACTTTTAGATCTTAAGGGAGTTACTCTCATAATAACTCCTCTAATCAATACCCCATACAGTTTCTTTATTTAATTATTGCCTTGACATTAGAATGGACAAGACACATCATCTAATGCACTCTGACTGTCTCATGGCCCAATAGACATGGAACAAAATCTGTCAACAGAGAACACAGGATGTATGTGGATGTAGCAATTAACCTAAAAACTAGAGACTTTGTTTATAAATTAGCAATTCAGATATCTTAGTAGAACTATGAAGGACGTTTCTCTAGCTTGGCTAGTCATACTTTGTTTTTAGGAAAACTTGGATACTTAAGATGTGTTCCCTGCTTCATGAACAATTAAATGAATTCAAATGAAATTTCATTCTTTTGACAAGCTCGCGCAGTCAGTCCACGGCTGTCACCCCTTCTTCCACATCAGCAGCTACCCGCATCAACTCCTCTCAAGCTCCAACCACTCCCACTACCCCTTCAGCTACCACTGGAGCCTCACCTGTGACCACACCTACCACTCCTGCAGCCCCTGCTCCGTCTGCCGGGGCCTCTAGCCCCACCCAGCCTATCCAGCTCAGTGACTTGCAGAATATCTTGGCAACCATGAATGTTCCTGCAACTGGGCAAGGAGGTAAGGTTGCATATGAAATTCAGTGATTTAAAGGAACAGGTACTTTGTTTTGGAGCCCTCTGCTGCCCATGAAGAGAATGACAAATGCAGTAAAATCACCTTTTTAAACCAATGTATGCCTTCTGAATAGGGTTGGGAACTGAGAACCGGTTCTTATTCAGAAGGAATACTGGAACCACACAGAATTTTTAAATTTCGGTTCCAAACGCAGTTCCAATGCGATGACGGGCAAAGCGCTGGGAGCAGTCACTTTAAATAGCCATGTCTTACCTCATGAATATTAATTGTTTACAATGTTTACAGTCACGCAACCAAAATAACACGGCTTACCACAGAAATCAGTCACTCGCGCTGATGTGCTGAGGTGCGTTTTGTGTTAAACGTCTAAAAAAAAAAAGTCTAAAGTGTGGATTCATTTCCAAAGCTACAATGAGCAAATCTACCCCCTCTGAGGGGGTTTTCTCCACAGCTGGAGATACAATAAGCCAGGAAAGGTCTTGTCTTCTCCCAGAGAAAGCAGACATGTAAATTTTCCTTATAAAAATTGCTAACTGTTTTGCTAAGTTAAATTTGATGTTGGATTTATTTGAATTGATATGAATTGAAATGATCTGTTTAAAATATTTAAAGATTGATTAATAAACGCAAATAGAATTGTTTAAGTATTGTGCATTATTTTTCACATTTCTTTTATTATGGAATCAGAACCGGGTATCGTAAGACAGAACTGGAATCGGAATCGGAAAATTTCCTTTGATACCCAACCCTATTTCTGAGCTACCTTCTAAGCTGTGATCCCCTCTTCTGGGTCAACTGGGGCAAAACACATTTCTGGGCTAGGGAATTCCAAATGAGCCTTGCATCACAGTGTACTTCACACTTTGTCTTATTGTTATACTCCTCTTGTATTTAAACAGTTGACCTCGCCAGTGTAGTAACACCAGAGGTCATGGCGCCGATCTTGGCAAATGCAGAGATTCAGCAGCGGCTGCTTCCCTTCCTTCCATCTGGAGAATCTCTTCCTCAAAGCACTGATGAAATCCAGAACACACTCACCTCACCACAATTTCAGCAGGTCAGACAAACTATTACATGGGTCAAATATTTCTGTGATAGTGATTAAATCAGTATTTTTGATCGTGAAGTGCAGCGTGTGTGTGTGTGTGTGTATATATATGTGTGTATATAATTTTTTCTTTCTGTTGTGTGTGTATGTGTATATATATTAGAGCACTTCAAAGGCCTGTGTATACATGTATGTAAATATATACATGTACACACACAGGCCTTTGATTAAGTGCTACATTTATGACAAAAAATATATAAAATGTGTTATAACGTTTTTATAGTTATTATAACAAAGGTTGAGCTAAAATACGCTTGCAGTTTAGTTTCCTGTTTTGTTTTTTTTCTCCATACCGTTGATTAATACAGTCTGAACAAATGTGTTTTTTTCCCATTCCCAAAATTTTCTATTTTTTAAAAATATACAGGCTATGAGTTTGTTTAGCAGTGCTTTAGCATCAGGACAGTTAGGACCCCTGATGAATCAGTTCGGGTTGCCCTCAGAAGCTGTAGATGCAGCCAACAAAGGAGGCAAGTATGGGTTGTTTATATCCAGCACAGATGTACCTGACTAAAACCATATTTATGTATTTGTATTGTGAAGACATTTACATTGTTGTAATGTTTTACAGATGTAGAAGCATTTGCTAAGGCTATGGAAGGTGAGGCTAAAACCGAGCAAGAAGAAAAACCTAAAGACAAGAAAGACGACGAGGAAGACATGAGCCTTGATTAGTTGAACCTTGATTTGTGTGGATATATTACTTCCTTTTAACCTCATTTCCTTTCTTACATATAGCTCCCAAATGAAGACATCTGTGTCTAAGTTAATTTAGTCATTCTCTTTACATGTATTCAATGCTGGGATGAAATACATAATTAAAGGCAGGTGAAAGCAATGAGAGTGATGTGTGTTCTGGTTTGGCAGTTACTATTGTTGAAGAGATGAGAGAGAATAATGCCTGATAGTTCATCATATTTAATAATTTGCCCACACAAGATGAACAATTAAACTATATGTATATTTATGAACATTACATCCATACAACACAAAACATTTTTGGCATCATACAGAAACTAAACTACCACTTCATTTCCTATTTAAAAATGTGTTTTGGAAAAAGATTGAGCACGTGTGTATTTTGTGTATTAAGAGTTATCCTCGTCGTGCAACATCTCACAGTGTATTATACAGTATCATACCATGTGACATCCAACACTCCTAGAATGTTAAGACTGTCTGAGGTGTTTTCAAAGCTGGTGAAAATAATATTGTGGAGTTACAAATGTTTATATGCAGAACACTTATGAGCATGGCAGCAAAGTGATCAGTGTAATAAACAAGGCACTTCAAACTGCAATAAAAATCTGTTAAAAATAAATAGCTGTTTCTAAACGATTCATAACAAGAGTTAAATTATCTTGTTAAAAAAATCTCACATGCACAAGAAGCAAAATTCATAAGACATATAGTTCACAAAAGAGTTCACAATATCAGAAACCCTCCCTGAGAGAAATTGTGTAAGACAACATCCATCACAGTCAATTCTTGACAATTGCGTACCGGAAAATAAATTATAGCATAATATTCACAGTGCTGCAGCCTCATCCACTGTGGACTGTTAGGCTACAACCTTCAAATAAAATAAGACTATGTACAGCATAAAATACACTCACACATTGCACCAAATGCAGTACATCACAAACAGATCACAGGCTTGCTGATGATTTCACATGTTACTCAACAGACCACAGATTTCCATACAGTGGTTGGACTAAACACCAAACCCCTATTAGTCAGTGATGATTATATACACACACAGAGTACAGCCACATCCACACAGTGAAGCTTTTCTTCATGTGTTTTGTACCGTTCCAAAAACTACACATTTAATATTTTTCATTTTAGGCTCCTTTGTGCAATAGAATAATGTGAAATAATATTTAATCTTGTCCAAACAATTACAGGATGGTCTGATTAAATTGGCACTCCTGTATCTAAAGCTATAGAACATTTCAACCTTAAAACTCACATACACTGCTGACGACATAAGGAGAAAGAGATATCATATAAAAAGCAAAAAAAACATTTGATAAGGACGGCACAAAAAAAGTGCCTAGGAAACGTTGTCTCTAACATAGAGTGATTTTCCGGATATGTTTGAGTAACGTACACAGGATACACACAAAATACACGGCACATATATTAACTACCTTAAGTTAGGAAAAATACAGTCAGTCTCCAAACGTATCCTAATGACAAAATCTATAAATATACAGTTGTATTAAATATATTGATAAATATTGAAAAAAAAGTGTCACATAAAAAGAGTTATAAGTAAAAACATTTTGGGAAAAAAAAAATATATAAAGTTGATAAATGTCCAGCTCCAAAACTAACCATCACACCAACCATGAGGGTTGTACTACATGGAAGACTGAAATTTAATACCATCACATGAGTAAATAAACAAAGGTCAGTAGAGTCCTGTGATTAACTGAATTTGTTTAGGGCTGAAGGGTGTTTCTCCGATTCTACACCTGCTGTACCAGCCTGCGATAATGTGGCATGACCTTACTCTCTGGGAGGTAGAGAGCCATTTCCAGTGCAACCAGGACAGGGAACTCCAAGGGAATGAGCTCCCGACGACTAATCCGAAAACGCTCTTCCAACTTCTGCTCGCCTCAGAAAAGAGGAAAAAGCAAACAAATAGCTGATTACTAAAAATCCACTAATATATTTCTAGAAACTCTAGAAGACTTTTCACAAAATTAAAGAGATTGTGTAGAAATATTAGACACTTGAATCATTTTAAAACATTTTATAATTTTAATATACAGTCCCTTTTCTACAGTTAATAAACAGTATTGAAATTCATAATTCACTAATATTGCATCTGATGGCAGATTTATTATTATTATTATTATTATTATTATTATTATTAGGTAAAGCCTAGTGTTTAAAACAGGTGTTTACAGAAAAAAATAATCATTAATTATATTATTAATATTAATTAAGGAAGGAATACTTTTCTAAAGTTTGCATTTCTAACATCTAGGATTGGAAAGGCAAACTCAAAAAGTTGAATTAAATATTTAACCTTTGTATCTTTGACTATCTGTTACAACTCAAGGAAATCTTTCCAAAAAAGGACAAATATTTATAGGACAGATATTCGATCTGTATGTTCACGGTCATAATTATTGCTTAAATTATGGTCTACTTAATTGGCTTATCAGTCTGTGATACAGTTGTGCCTGTACATGTAAATTTGGGTCATGGAAATAAACAGAGGAAGGCTAACATGCAGGTGAAACTTGTTTACAACGAAACACGAGTAAATCAAAATAACAAGCATTAATATTTAAGAGAAAGAGCCAGTATCCAACCGGTTATAAGATTTGGATCTGGACCAAATGGCACTTACATCGATCAGCTGTTTGACCTCCAGTTTCTTGAGGTCACTGCTGATCTTGGCTGCCAGCAGCACACACACAGCAGATACGAGTTTTCTGTTGGGCTTGTTCAGTCGACCCTGAAGAACCAACTTCTCAAAGTACACATAAGCCATCGCTATGGTTACTGGCTGTAGCCCACACTCTTCGCTCACTGCCCGCATGTCTCTTTTCAAGCTGAGTGTCAGGAAACAGTCACAGAGGTATTAGAGTTACATAAATAGCTTCAAAACAAACCTTTTACTTCAGGTAAGACTTTTTATATCCAGATTGCTTTTACTAGTACTAGAATAAGTTGATCAATAATCAGCACAATCTGCACGCCATCACTTTATTAGTATTTTGTCCACTTTATTATAATTTTCATCTACTTAAAAAGGAGATGCTTATAAAAATTATTTTTTATTAATACTATTATTATAGACAAAATAAATAAAGTAAGAGCAGCACAATGGCCTTCCTCACAGGGCTACTGGCTGGTTTCCTCCCACCTCCCAAAACACTTGCTAGTAGCTGGACTGATGACTTAAAATTGATCCTAGTGTAAAAATATGATGGACATCCAATGTTCTTTGGATAGATTCACACAACCGTGACCAGGATAAAGTGCATACTGAAGATGAACGAATGAAAAGCTAAGAAGGTAGATGTACTCAGTGGTACATTCATTTTTCATAGAGTGCACCAATAACTCTGTAGTTGAGTGAATATTATTCTTTATATGTTTAATAATGGCTACATTTCAGTCACTGTTATACAACATACTCTCTGTAGCTTACCTTCTAATCTTGCTCAATGTCAGTTTAATATGGGGAAACTTTTCCTTGAATGTTTCGTTCATGTCCTTCTTCAGATCAGATGGTTTTACATATTCAATAATAGTTGTCTGAAAGAGACAAACATGTTTGTTTAAGATTGGATTCATATGGACTTCATGATCAATGATTGACTAAAATACAAGCAGTTTACGGTCAATGGATAACTTGGTTTATGGTGTTTACATTGATCATGAGTGTAAGTCAGTGCACTGATTCTAGCTAAGCCTTGTAGCACTTTCCTCATCACATGACATGCTGATAAAGTTACATGGGCACCTAAGAAATTACTGTGCCCTCTGTACTCTGTACATGCTTATAATCAGGTACAATGCTTTTAAGACATGAATGATATGCTGGCGTCCCAAAATAAAAAAGCTCACCACATAAGAGCCAAAGATTAAGACCCTCTTGTGCTTCCCACATGGCCACTGAGGATCGCTTAGCAGATTGGGGTCATAATCTGACAACTCATCCACAACTGCTGAAGTGACAGACATGAAAAGCAGTTTTATTTGACAGATATTTGCATATCACTAGTGGGAGGGTTGTTGTTATATTTTTCAGTGTCTTAGTAACACACCAGTTTCTTGTCCAATGTTGCTGCAGATACGTTGATGACAGAAGTTCTTCTGGCTGTTTACCCAGTTTCGAGACATCGGTGTCTGCACAGTGGTGGTATCCAGAGGCAGGTTGCTTTTCTGCCTGACCAGGGCATTGGTAGGAAGTAGAAACTGGGCATAAGATACTGTCTGCGGCACAGACAAACAGACACAAACACAAAAGAAACCATCTGTAAACACTTCAGAACTGTTGAACGTCAGCACTTGGACTTCTAAAATGACCTGCAGTCATCTGCACCTGTACATCCTAGGTCATGTTAGACTCTCATTGAAAGCTTGTTTTGTAAGGCGGTCTGCTTCATCTGTTACAATTTTAATCCTAATTGATCACGCTTTACAGTAGATGGAGTTACTAAAAGAATTTTTACTTGATTTGTGATTGTTTATTGCACCAGAACCCCAGATGGCAGAATGAATTGAACAGCAAACTAGCAGCAAACTATAATCCATCTGTTGAAACTTTTCTTAAATATTGACATCTTTAATTTAATTTGCAGACTGAAACCTAATACCACTTTGCATTTGCACTGGGCTATGATCGAACCTGTTCCACTGGTGCAACCGATTGCTGATATTGATCCAAGACATAATTATATTTAATGGCAGTCTTATTAAATAAATGGATCTATTACTTGAAGAAATATTTCGTGAAGAAATAATGTAAATAATATTTCAAATTAAAGTCTTTTATGGTTAATGCAGGTCATCACTTTCAGAAGGTTTTGAAAGTATGGTAATTGTCACATAAAATTATTTAGGACGTGTACAATTCTCATAACTAGACCACCTACATAAAGCAAATTGTATAAAAATAAAAAAATAAATAAACATCTTCCAAAACATGCATGAAAGATGACCTATTTAAATATAATCATGGTTTGCTTTGAATAAAATACAGGGATCATACATAAAATCTCTTCTTACCTTCCCCAAAGCCCCCAGTTCCACACCCTCCAACGCAGGAACTGTATCAGCTGCTCCACCTGATGGGTTCCTCTGTCTCTGGGCCTCTTCGCTGCATTAGACGGATATTTAGTTTGTCATCTATACTCAAAATCACGACCATATTGCATGGTGTTCAGTACAGAACAGACACTGTGAAAGTTACTAAATAAGGAACTGTGCTTTTCGTCTGAAATAAAATTCACTGCTGGGGCTTGTACCATGCAGACAACCTGCTCTGAAGGCATCCATATATATGTACATGATGAGAATGGAGAACGTATGAAATGATACATAAAATAATTGTGAAGTTAAAAAAAAAAAAAAAAATTGAAAAAACAAAAAATAAATAATAAAACTGTGGGAAAGTAAATTTACACAGAAAAAAGAAAAATATAGCACTAAATATAACCAATGCTTCCATGGATCGTTTTATACCCGCACTGATAATCACACTGGGGTTGTAACAGAATCCAGAGAAATCCTAGTTGTCAGGATCAATATCTGCTATTCCCAGCTGGAGATAGCTTTATGAAACATCTGATTATTTGATATGTTCCATTAAAAAGCTTAAAATAGTTTATTTATGGGAGATGAACCTAGCCTGTGGGACAACTGATTTGTCAGATCCTATAATTAAAAAAAGTGTTCTGTGTCTGTGTGCAGTTCGGTACCTGATGTGAAAGCTCTCCCCATAGGGCAGTACAGAGAAAGCAGCACACAGAGATCTTTTGGCACAGATCATAACAATCCTGTAAGATACACACACAGAACACACAATCAGTGCTAGTGAATTTAATGCAGCATCAGCTGCCTAAATCTCAATGGTTTAATATAGAATTAAACTTATCTTAAGATACTACTGTTTAGGATGTGTTTCTGTGTCTGTTTATTGAGGCAGCTTTTACATGATCATTGAAAATGTCACTCAAATACACAGTGACAACCCAAACGTGGACAAAGGGGAAAAGAGGACTGAAAAAAATTTGGCTAAATAAAATTACATTAAACAATAAATACACTACTTGTTCCAGGACTGAGCAAATTATTAGCCCATTTTAAGACAATTTGCGTACACGTTTTTAGTTATTAAAGTAAATTCTTATTATTCTTATATATATTAGCTTAATCATTTACATTAACTTTTTTTTAATCAACTTTAAATATAAACTAAATTAAAATTAAATAAAAATTATTAGGCCTAAACTTTGTTAGAATGCGCTCACTCCGGGACACCTTCCAAAAACTTTTTAGTCTATTTATGTGGATTATTTGTATACTTTGTACATAATGCATCCACTATATACAGTACATCCTGGTATTAGCTAACAAAAACACAGTGTTTCATTTTAAATGCAGGAGCCAGGTTCTAAATAAATAAAAAAAATAAATATACGAATAAAATGAAATAAATGAATAAATAAACAAATTAATTTACAAATGACTAAACATTCAAATAAAATCAATTATATAGAAAGCTGTAAACATATTTTAAATCATGGAAATGATATTCTATACAGAGCAATGTAAAAAAATGTTTCAAATTAATTTTAATATGTTACAATAAGTCCATCAGTATAAACCTGTCTGCCTTGATGCCAGCACTACTGTCAAAAATGTACTGATTTGACCAATCAGAATAAAGAATTCAGGGCCAATGTGATATTTTAGGTTTTAGTTACTGGTAAATAAAGTTGTTAATTGGATATCAACATTTGAACACAATGTGCTTCAGTTTCGTCCTGGTGTGTTGCCCCATTTTCTATGCAAAGGTACAAACTTTTCATTGGTAAGGTAAATCATGTTAAAACACAGTCCAGACTTTATTAATGGGTTTAACTGCTAGTTCTCTCATTTATTCAATTTAAGCCCAAGCAATTTAATTTCCAGGCAACTAATTCCAGTCTTGTAAATAAATGTATGATTCATCCACAACTGTGTAGTACTCATCATTAGCATTGTGTGTGCGCGCGTGCGAATAAATAAATAAATAAATAAATAAATAAAAACTAATTAGCAGTAGTCATGCAGTCCTTGTTTGGTCAATTCTGCCCTACGGCCAACTCTCTAACATGTGCTGACTCACCTGCTGCCTTATGTGGGAAGCCAGTCACTGTATATCAAAAAGCCCATGGAGCAATGCCATTTTAAAAAACCAGGCTCAACCTGTCATCTCAACCAAACGTCTAAGATTTCAAAAACCCTTGCAAGTGAGAAAGGATGGACAAAAGTATATAATATTTGAAGACATTTCTATACAAGTGCCATCATTGACTCTATAGTATACAGCTGGAGGAGTACGCACTCATATTTGCACTATTTGTTGTTACCTGAAAGAGGATAGGTTCCCATTTTGAGTCTGCTTCCGCTCTAAGTTTCTTCCTCATGATACCTCAGAGAATTTATCCTTGCCATAATCAGCTATAACATGCTCATTATGGGAATATTGAACTCTATATCTGAATTTCTGTAAAAGCTGCTAATTAAATGTTTTTTTTTATTTTTTTTTATCTAATTTCAAATTTTATTTAAACAAACCTTGAAAATAAGTTTGATAATACTTCGAATTCTTAAATACATTACATGGCAATATCACAAACTACAGTTTTGATATCATAAATATACGTCTAAAATTGTAAATTCCACAGCACTGAATTCTTAAACCTGGCTGATCAGAAGGTGATCTTTTTATTTTGTATTTATAGTATAAGGTTATTCAATGGGACTTCGAATCTAACGTACATAAAACAAAGATTTTTAAAATGTGTTGCTATTTAACAAATAAAAATGTGTAATAATTGATAGAGTGAATCTAAAGAGAGACTTATTTAACATTTATGTAAGGAGTTTCAAGTGTCAATGCTTTGTAAATTAAGTAAGTAAAAAGTACTCAGGACTTTCTGGTTTCTCCAGAACAGGACAAGTTGTTTTTTTTTGTTGTGTTTTTTTTGTCTCATTGACTTCAGTAGAGAACAAGAGTCAACCTGGTGAAAAGCAGACTGTTTATAACTAGATTTGTGGATAAATGTCAGTGTAAAATGATAAAATATCAATTTTATTATTAAATTAAAATTGATATCAAATTACTGTGGTTTAAAAGAAATCAAAACTAGTTCTATAAATGTCACAATGTCAAAAATCTTACAAGTTATCTCACAAATTCCCGGCACAGACTACGTAGTTAGCAAAAGTACTTGTTTGTTGCTAAGTGGTTTGAACAATAGCAAAGCAGCATGTCAGCAGTTTGTGACAGAGTTACTGTAGCTGGGTGGACGAAGGACACGTTAGACTCAGGCAATGTTTGGCTAAAGAGATGAAGGAAAATGACAAAGCTGTGAGACTATATTGTGCAATCTGCATGTCACTTTTGCACAAACTATATCAGAACAAAAGAACTAAAACTATATCAGTATCAGACCAGATTAGAAAATATTAGTAATAAAACATATATGGGAATCTGTGAAAAAGGTTTGATAGAGAAGAATTTGAGAAACACCAGCAGAGAGATAGTAAAGATTTGGAATTTTTCAGTTTTGGAAAATGAGAAATGCTGACTATGAACTAGTATGAGATTAGACAGATAAATACAGGGTTTGTAGTGATCTAAGAACTGTTCATCATATTTACATGTTGTGGGCAGCAATGAAAACTACTCAGAGTTTCTCAAGTATACAAAACAAAAGTGTGTTAAACAGCAAATGAGGCTTGGTTCATAGACTGCAAAGCACCTTATCTAATCAAGTGCAAATTTCTTGATTCTAGCTGAATCCCCTTTAGTAGATTATCTTTAAAAAGTTCCAATGTGACTACAGACTTGCTCATTCTTAATATAGTTCACTCTTCTGTGCTTTCTCACACCCTGTGACTCACCTGCTGCCTCGAGTGTCATACTGCCGCATGTTTTTGATGAAGTGCACTTTCTTATACACCACAGGCCCAGGAGACCCCGACTGATTACGTGTTCTGCAATGAAGCATCAAAGATAACTCGATTTATAAACACACCAATAAATTACAATTACTATCATAAGAAAAGTTCACTGCTAGCAACTTTAACCGTAAAATGTACTGGTAAATGTAAGCAAGCATACAAATAACTTGTACTTGTCGTCATCTGGTTTCTTAACAGTTACTATTATTAATCAAACCACTAAAATTTTCTAAAGCATTCTATAAAAGTTCTACCACCTATATGATCATGTGAAATATGTTAAACTAAAACATTGTCATACGTATTGTTAATACAAACTGTCAGAAGATACCTGCGGGACAAACACCACTGAATGTTTCCTCTCATGCGGCATGAGAAACCTTTAAAGGTTAAAGAACACAGCTTGTATTCAAAAATACGTGAACTTGCATCACCATAACGTGAACACGGACCCTATGAGCCGAGAGCATTGATCTTACACTGAGATGCTTGTGAGGTATTATACTAAATGTTACATAAAAAAGTGACTGCCTCAAAACAACAGAACAATTTATCTGAACTCTCAGCTGAAAGCAGGACCTCAGGCTAAAATTTAGATCACATTGATTTATTGCATCTCTATAAAAAAAAACGACTGCTCAAACCACAATATGATTCATGCGCTATATAGTTTCAGAGCTGATAAGGTGACTCCGGGGACTTCACATTCATGGCATAATTGGCTCATATTTACATTTTTATTATATTAACATTTATGTTATTAGAAAGATTCCCTAATCCTGAGCAAGATACAAAAGACTTCCTGTTAGTACAATTAGGTCAAAAATCAAAGAATGCAGTCAAGCTAAACACCTTGGAGCTGGAAATTTGATTTTGTTTCCCCAAATGTTGGTTGGATGAAAAAAATGTAAATACCAATCCGGGGTTTTAGGGAAGTATTAGTATGATACATAAAGTAAAAACTGTACATTTCTAATTAACGGATAAAACAAAGTTAAGGGAAATTTTGTGGTGCCAATATTTTATTCCAACAGTCTTATTCCATAGAAGTAAAACTTAATTAATGCCTGAGCCACTTATCTGTTGCTTTAATAATAAATATATACAACACCCTGATACTGTATATATAATGTGTGTGTCAGGTCAAGTCAAGTCACCTTTATTGTCACATCACCACAGCACATGTGCCATGGTGAGTGAAATTCTTGGGAGCGAGCTCCAGAAATTGCAGAACCATTTACATACAGTAGTTAATAAGAAACACACGCATTATATATATACAGTATGAGCTTTTCCTTCTAAATGAAAGTTTTGCTTCTCCAAATTGAAAATGAAACTCTTATGAATCCCGGAAGTTGACATTTTCTCAACGTTAGTCATTTTTCTAAACCATAGGAAGTACGTTGTGTTTGCTTTAAAGATGTTACATACTATTAAATGATATACTGTCCTCTATTTAGGTAACTGATCTAATATAGCTTTCATTTTTTCATGGTTTAACCAAACAGCACATATAGGTTGTGTTTGTTTGTGTTTGGTATCTCTGATGTGGATGATATTAAATCATAAACACAATGTTTATGTAAAACACCTGTGTGTGTGTGTGTGTGTGTGTTGTAACATGTGTGACGTTAGAAACATGCCGCTGTTACAATTATTGACCTGCCCGCCGTGATGAAGGTAAACACTCACCGCTGGCGGAGATCCGGCGGTCCGGAGTTAGCTCCTGACACCCCGGCCGGAGATTTAGCAATGATCGGATGCGTGTTTTGAGCTCCGGGGAACGCTACAGACGGGTCCATTCTTCCGCTCTCCAAAGACACCTCACTGCTGTTTCCCCCCAGACTGAACCCTGTTACCGCGGTCATGGAGAGAGGACCCTGGGTACAGGTGTTAGTCCGCGCTAAAGCGGTGCCACTGAACGGTGACAGCTGGCTGAAATTCCCGCAGCTGTTCGCCGTCGACACGGTGACCGAAACCGCCGGTGTTCCGACTTCAGCGTTTTGGCTCCAAGTTTCTCTGACGCCATTACCGAGAGTGAAGACAGGCCGTCCGTCTAGAGAGATGTTATTCAGAAACAACAGGGCCGCTTGTCTACGGCGGGAATCTTTACTTTTTCGCTGATGTTCTTTGTGTGGCTTTGCCGTGGTACCGCCGTGAGCACCGCCAGCAGCCGCCGCCATTCTACAGAGCGCTGGCTCGCCTGGCTGTGGCGCATGCGCACATCCATACGCAAGCCTTTTTTTTTTTTACTCAGAAAGAACCTTAAGCTCCGCCTACTGACATTTAATTGGCCTATCTCGCTCCATGCGTGTTAAATTACGGAATATTAACCAATCGGCTGCGAGATGCTTGTTCTTGAATTTGCAGCAGTACTATGATTATTTATAAGAACCAAAGTAGCTCCCTAGCAATGGGTTCCTTAAACTGTACAATATGTTTCACAGTACACCTATATTTATTATGTCTGGACTATTTCACTACACTCACATGGCTGCACTTTATAATGTGGTACAGGGTTTGGTCTAACCTGATCTTGTGTGGTACTGCTACTGATGTCATTCCTAGAGCTCCACTATTATAATATACTATTGTTATTACCTGTTTTGTTTTGTTTTGTTTTGTTTAAATGAATATTTATTTATTATGAACTATTATTATAACTGTTTTTGCTATTGTTATTATGTTCTGTTGGCTCTTTGTTGTTTACTCCCTTGGCCTCACTTGACAATGTCTAGTCCTATTCTTAAAGATATAAACAGAGATAGCATTAGGAATATTTAGGCACCTGACATCACCACCAGACAAATTTTGTTCCAGACGAGGGCCTGCAACAGAAGACATCCATCCAGGGAGAAGTTCTGAGATACCCCAACTTCCCAATTTATGGTGGCCCAGCATATAATCCCTGTAACCTAGGTTGTGCTTCCCAGTGTGTGAGGTTTCTGCCTGCTTCTTATATTTCTTTAAAAATTATCTATCTATCTATCTATCTATCTATCTATCTATCTATCTATCTATCTATCTATCTATCTATCTATCTATCTATCTATCTATCTATATATTTGTTTGTCTGTCTGTCTATCTATCTATCTATCTATCTATCTATCTATCTATCTATCTATCTATCTATCTATCTATCTGTCTGTCTGTCTGTCTGTCTGTCTGTCTGTCTGTCTATCTATCTATCTATCTATCTATCTATCTATCTATCTATCTATCTATCTATCTATCTATCTATCTGTCTGTCTGTCTGTCTGTTTGTCTGTCTGTGTCTGTCTGTCTGTCTGTCTGTCTGTCTGTCTGTCTATCTATCTATCTATCTATCTATCTATCTATCTATCTATCTATCTATCTATCTATCAAAAAGCACCTTAAAAAAGCACATTACAATGTTGACAACTCATAATCTATCCTGAATTATATGTGAATTGCACTGTAAAGACTGCTTTAATTTAGCTGTTCTCTGGATAGTGACAATAAAAGAATCTCGAATCTTGAATGGTCTTCTGTTTTAGATGCTATTCAGTATATTTCCACATGAGTGCAGTGTTAGCACCTGCTGAATTCGCAGAGCAAATAGAGACATAAACTGAGAACAAAATCACCTGGTTTACTTTTAAATTTGTACAGCTATGTTGCATTTGCATTTTCAATTCCTTATTAAGGAATAAATTTCCATTACCAGCAAACAGAAGACACTCTCTGGAATAAAGCGTTGGCCAAGTCAGTAAACACATTGTTTTTTTTAATTATCATTTAAATAATATCCTCACACATACTCTCTCTCTCTCTCTCTCTCTCTCTCTCTCTCTCTCTCTCTCTCTCTCTCTCTCTCTCTCTCTCTCTCTCTCTCACACACACACACACACACACACACACACACACACACACACACACACACACACACACACACACACACACACACACACACACACACACACACACACAAACACATGGCTTAAGTCCATCATGTTTTTTGTACAGCAATCACAGATTGACATGAGCAGTGTAAGGCTTTACATCTAGCTAATGTGTCTCAAGTTCAATCCAGCATAAACCAGTGTATGTAATATGGTCTTTATAGATTTAATATGGCATACAGAAGGCTGTGCTGAGGTGTTACCGATAGCACCAACATGGTAACAGTATTGAGACAGTGCAGGTAAAGATAATGCTGTATGAAACGTTATGTTTCTGTATTTTTGGATGCACCGACTTGCTTACCAGCACCACAAATCCATGCTATTACAATATACTACACTGAAACAATAATTTCTTATTATTAAGCCTTTCTAACAGATAGCTAGTCATCCTTGCTAAGTTCAAATGGAATTCTGTCTTTTGAATTATGTACCTCTTTTGATTATTTTGGTAGAATATTCATTGAGTCTGTTTCTTTATCACAGAAAGCTTAAATACCATACATTTACATTCTAAAAATAGAAAACAAGTCGAGACATACAGCTCTGGTCCAAATAGTAGCTTATGTGTGTTTAAGTCACACACAGAGTTTTGATGAGAGACAACCTATTTAGAAACTAATGTATGTAAACATCATGCTATGTATCACATATGATGAATAAATGCTTTGATCAAAACGAAGTTAATGATTCACCAACAATTTACAGATATATTGGTGGAAAATCCTTCTAATTACAATTTTTATAATGCAGGAACGTCTTAATTTATTGCTCATGTTGATCCAATCTTCATGGCCATGTAACCACAATGCTAATCTTAATTAATTATAAAAAAAAGAGTATGACTTTAAACATGTAAACATACACTACAATTTGATTCATCGCAAACATGTTATAGTCTATTTGAACCTGAAAGAGCTGAGCCCTGTTAGCTTTTAGACATCATCTGTCAAATACTGCAGAAGTATTAAAAAACATATTGATGAGGAATGTCTTGTGTTTGTCTGAAAGGATTAAATCCTCAAATTCTATATTTGGATTGTTTTTGTTCTGGTTGTTTTTTAATCTGCCATATTATAGTTTTTGACATGGGCTGAACACTGATGAATAAATGTATTTGTTCATAAGTTTACCTCACCTAAAAGCTACAATACCTCAATCTCTATAAATAAATAACGAATAAAAGTTAACAATCAGGCAAATCTTTTAGTTGTGGTTTGAAACCAGATAATTTTTATGAAGTTATTTTAAAACATCATCACTCTACTTGAACACAACCTGATGTATTCTTTGTAGTCTCTGGTATCTTTACATCCTATTTTTTCTCTCTGGGGTTCTGTAGCACACATGCTATAAAATTGGACCACCAAAAATAGCATACTTTAACACATTTATGTTCAAAGTAATACTCCAGCCTTTTCAATCTATTCTGTATCCACTTCTTCTGTAGCAGGTAAAATGTAAAATATGTGAATACGCTCTACATAAACTACACTGTTAGCCATTTTATCAGGTCAATGATAACGGTTCAGTTTCTAGAAATACAGTTCTTGTCAGTGGGCATATTCACACTATTCTTTTTAAATGTAACCTTAGTTTTACTTGAGGGTTTTAAAAATACCCATCAATCAAAATTATCCAGGCAAATGCAGTGATATGATCAGAAACTGGCAATGACAAAGGACTAGAGAAGGATTAACATTTGTGCCTATTATGCCTAATCTCATCCTGTGATGGGTTGGCACTCCGTCCAGGGTGTATCCTGCCTCGATGCCCGATGACTCCTGAGATAGGCACAGGCTCCCCGTGACCCGAGAAGTTCGGCTAAGCGGTAGAAGATGAATGAATGAATGCCTAATCTCTAGTGTAAACACCAGGACCATTGCTCAAAATGGCTTACTCATACAAGTTCTACTAGTGCTGGAATGGTTCAGCAGTAAAATAATTCCTGATTGGGAGTCCTATGGGTGTCTATTTCCATTCACAAACAAATGAGCTACAGGCAGTAACTGCAAGGTAACATTATTAGAGTAAGACCACAGAGTAAAGAACATATTATTTATGTAGGCATCCAAAAAGGCTATTATTAACTATTAAACTCAATAGATGATTGTTGTTAGGTTTTTTTTGTTTTTGTTTGGGGGGGGGGGGACGACAAAATCAGAGATGACTGAAGTGAAGCAGAACTTGTACTGTGAAGAATCAAGCAAAAAGACATCTATTCTTTGGCACTTCAGGTTTCAGTCCCATGTGAAATGTATAAAACTTGTCAAGCAACAGTGGACTTTTAATAAACAAATTATGCTTATTATACTCATTTTTTTCAGTGGCTGAATGTCAATGGTCATGCACTATGTATGGTGATTAAAAGTTTTAATGCAATGCAATAATTATAATGCTAGTCCTATTTTACACATTATTATTTGTTTGGTCTTTGGGCCATTGAGATGCCATTGAGATGTTTATTTGTCCTTTTTGGGTCTGAAAACAAAAGTCTCTATCATAACTGTGGTGTTTCATTTAACTTAGAAATCAAAGCTTCAGAACAGTTGCCCTGGTTAATAAAAGGTTAGATAAAGATTAGTTTGAATTAAGCTGGAGTATTATGGATTTTATGGATGCTTTTACCCAAAAATACTTACTAGAAAACAACCTGTGCATTTAGCACAGCAATCAGGGATCTTGTTCAAAAAGGCCAAGAATGGCTCTCTGACAACCCTAGAATCTTAACCCAACATCTTGTTACTAGCAAGGAGCCTTAACCACTCAGATCCCACTGCTTATAATGCATTTTTCTACACATGTCAAAGACAAAAAAGATGTCATATAATGTGGAGACCTGGCAGGTACTGTCTGTACACTCCTCTTTCTCTATCTCTTTTCCTTCTGCCTGTTGTAATGACATTTTCACCAGGGTGATCTGACTGCAGGCTACACGTCAAGAGCTGGAGTGCTCTCTTAGAAGAATGTATGGCATTCACACTGTTGTTTCATACTCCATGACCTCCTTTGGTGTGCCCAAACAGCGGTACTGGATCCTGGGTGTGCCTGGTGCTGCACCCTCTAGGACCAAGATGGTCTTGCGCAGCCTGCGGTCAATGAAGTGAGCATCCCAGGCAGGGTACTGCTTCCTGGGCAGGTCAATTCGAATAACCGGCCCTTCTGTTTTTGGGGTGGAGCGAGGTGCAGGAGTCCTTAAACCAGCAGGGGGGCGCACCTGAAAGACATCTGCCCCTTCAACTGAATTTTCCTGCTCTCCTCCTCCTTTAGTCCTCTGCAACGTCCTGGGTGGGCTACTCACCACATCTGGAGGAGGAGCAGAGGTGGCTGTTGAGAGACAAGCCTCTGACACAGCACCCACATCCACTGTGCCACATCCTAGATGGGCAACAGTCACTGGACCATCCGGGTGTAGCAGGCAGTAGTACACAAACATGAAGAAGGTACCCAGGGCATAGCTACAGGCCACCACACACACCACCACCACAGCATAGAAGTCAGAGATGTTTGGGCCACGGTACAAGTACCATGCAGTAGTGAGGGCCACATTTTCAGCCAGTACTATAAGGCTGTAGAGAAGCAGGCGGCAACGTGTAGGTCCCTCTCGCACACTGAACCAGCAGAACACGTACACGATGCCCATCATCATGTTGTAAATGATTTCCTCCCACTTGGACATGCAGAAGTCAGTCTCACCTTGGATGATCCAAAAGGTCATGGCACACCAGTGGGCCACGATGAAGATCCCAAAGTAGAGTTGGAAGATTGAGGCGAACAGTGCAAATGCCATAGCACGTGCTCCAACCATGAACAAATGCCAAAGCATCTGCACAACTGCTGCTTTGTAAGACATGGGGAGCTTGTCATCACGGGAGTCCCGCAGAGCCTTTTGGTAGAATGCCATCATCCAGGCAAGAGACACAAGTGAAGCAGAAGCAGACAGGCCTAAAATAGAGAGGTGAGGAAGTAAGCAAAATCTTATGATGCTTTATAATAAGGTAATATGATGTAACACCATTAGTGATAACTGATATTCAGAGGTAACATCAGTAATAGTTTTTATATCAGATAAATAGAAGCCAAAGCCAGGAATGAAAATTAATGTATGAGGTAGTGCAATATAGATGTGTTCTTGTCACTGCTGCTTAGTGTCAATAATGACATGCACTTAATTGGATGAAAGGGAAAAAATCAATATCAAACATAAAACACATGCACCGTAGAACAATAGTGGCTGTGTTTGAGTGCTGTGAAGTGATTTCATAAATATTTGATCACTACTGGGCAGTTCTTCATTTGGCCATGAGAAAAACAGAACTGGGGGAGTTTTGCTAATGAATGTCACAGACACAAGCCCAGGCAATTCCACAGCACTTTGAAATTCTTTAATTAGCCAAAAGATCGAATGACTCTTGTTCTTGTATGTTCTGAAGTGGAAACACATGGCACAAAGTAATTATCACAGAACAAGAAATGTCAGAACTGTAATGCTGACAAAAAGTTTAAAACTGTGTGATGGCTAAAAATATATATTATATTTTTATAAAGCTAGCTACAGACAAATGTCTGTATGAATATATTATTATATGCATTACTTAGACTAGGTAAATGGAGGCTGATTCATGCCATGTAAACATAATATTTTGCACATAAAGACAGAAAGCCATCAGATGTAACCGTAGTCTGTTGAAAGAGATTGTTCCTCAGATTATTCACTTGTGTCTGAAATTCTCATTTAACATTTAACAAGTGTGTATATTTTTAACTGTCATGCAAAGCTTATTTTCACGGAGCAATACAAATACAGCAAACTTCTTTATCCTTAGAATAAAAACTCACCTTCTAGCTGGTTTGGGTCATGTCATTACCATGAATTGGTAATGAACCTAGATATTATGTTGAATATCAAAATCAGCTTAAAATATGAAAGTCTTTTAAGTGGATTAATCAATATTTAATTCATATATATATCCGTTTCATATACAGTTCATAATTCAGAGACTTTTTTCAGGCGAGTTACTTACAGTATCTCTTCTGCTGTTTGCACATACAGTACATTGTGATTTATGTAATTTGTTTAATTAGTTTAATTAGTTAGTATGTTCTTGCCTGTGCAAAAATTCAAGTATTCTGATGAGTGGTACTATTTGTGGTACTGTTTCTCTGTTGAGAAATATCTGTTGCCAAAATAAATTCCTGTACATGAAAAGTCCTGGTCTACATTTTCAATTTAGATTATTACAATAAAGAAATCAGGACATTTGAACTCCCATACTGTCATTAGCACAGTAATATAGAGTACAATCAAACAGAGTCTAGCCATAAGAAGCAAATTTATCTTTAATATTCTATTATAGCAATTATAAGGGAGCTGTTCCAGATAGTTAAACACTTGATAAAAGCATTAGACAAGACATTTCCATACATCAACAGGGTTGGTGTTATGTATGCCTTTCATGCTTATTACACCAATTAACACAACACAATTATGTTATGCTCTATAAGCAGCAGAAACCTTTCTCCAGCTAATATGGAGATTGACTGAAAACAAACTGCAGTGTATGCCATGCAGTGTAATGCAAATCTGGTGGATATATTCATTAATGAATGTTAAATGAGTCTAAGTTTCTAAATTAGTCCCAACGTGGCAATGAATACTAACCAGATACAATCTAATGATGAAAATCAGTCTGACAGCAGCTTGCAATACTGATTAGCAGACAGAGATTGGGTTAATCACTATTGACTAAACTTTCAAAGGCTCAAGGGTAATAAAATGGAAGATATAGAATCATTGAAGATATATATCTTCTGATCATTTGCATCACTTTAGGTGGTTTGCAGTCCAAACCTGAAAGTAGCTTGTAAAGCAATTCACCTAAGTACAGTATAGAGTTTCACTCTTATACAGACCCATGTAATGTAATGTAAAGTCACCTTGTAAAGGGAGGACCTGCATGGCCTGGACCATGATGCTGAGCTGCAGGACGAGTTGAGGAGCGCTCTTTAGGAAGGTCTCCAACAGCCGTAGCATGCTGATGTCTGCATTCTCGAACATCATGCGCCAGTAAAAGTGTCTATGTCCACTGTCCCCACGCCATCGGCTCTGCACTCCCAGATATAGGGCATGGATGTACCTTAGGAAATCCCCAAGATACAGGAAAACAAATACAGAGATTTGGATAGAAGGGAAATAAAAAGGTGCTTTTATCATTATATATTTAACATTCATATTGTCATTGATTACATTACATATATTTTTAAATCTGGAAAAAACATGCAAAGAAACATTCTCTCAATTGCTGATCTACGCACAACAGAGTTTTGAGATTCTGTGGACCCTGCAAGCCTTGAATCAACACCACTCCCATGAGTACCAACATTATGCACAAATGTTTTAGTAAGGGTTGGGTATGTTACATTACGTCTACAGAGAATACACATTCATAGCACGCAAAAATAGCATAATATCTATTAATCCAAGACTGTTTACAGGTGTAAGGGCGCTCCAAAACCGCTCAGTAATAAGACAAAAAAATGCATCAGTGTTTAGAAAAAAAAAAAAAAACACTGACAAATTCATAACCAATTATGTTTGCAAAAATAAAACACTTCTCAGACATGCTTAGAATGCAGAAGCAGGTGCCCTAATAAGCAAAGAGGAACATGCACTTTTGTTGGCATTAACAAAGTCAGGCAGAACTCAGCAAAACTTCAACTTTATTTTAGTTAATTATTACAGTGAGGGAAAGTGCAACTTTATGTATATGCAACTTATGCAACCTTAAGCATAAGAATTCCATTTTGCCAATTTTCATATGTGAAAACAGCCACTTCTTCTCTTTCAATGTAATTTATAAAAACATAGCTCAGTTTTTGGCTTACGTCATCCTATTTTCTGATTATAAATGGTAAGACTAAAATGAGAGCAAAAGGGGTGGAGAGGTGGAGTGCAAATTCCGAATCAACATTGATTTTTACTTTTCAAGTACCTACTCCAACAGTAGATGCTGTATAGTTTTTCATTAGATCATCTGGCAAGAGCTTTAAATAACTGCAATCACATGAAAACATCCCTAGCCCTTGTATGTGCAGAATGCCCATGAATTTTTAAGTGAGTTGTTAATCTCCAAAGCTTCAAGTGCATGCATTGATGTCTAGTCGGTGTAAATGCGTCAATACAGGGCAATGGAGGAATAGACAAACCAATTTAAACACTGCTAATAATCATTTATCCCTTTTCCTTATAGAGCTGCTTAATGCTATGCTTTCAAGGCTTATTGAGTTTTCTGAAAAACAGACATGTAGTCATTTTAAACAAGTAAAGCAAACAAATGTGGACAAATTTTGGAAAAGTTATTATACTGTCTACAAACTAGGATAAACAGTTCATAAATTGACCTAACTGTTTTAAAAATTTTCAACATTCATTCATTTGTGATAGATTTGCATTTCTTGACAGGAAAGAGACAAAATGTGTAATTTTCTCACAAAGAAAATAAATGTAATAAGAGTGCTGGCAGGAAGCCAGGAGATTGGCGTGCTGATTCACCTCCGGATGATGATTTACATAAAATTGCTTTACAACCTCCTCTTGGCTCCCTCCATGATGAACGTGAGTGAAAAGACAGCTATTCAAAAGACAATCAAGCACCACACATCCACTGTGCCAGTGCTGACAGCATGAATGGCTCACATTTGACAAGTGACGCTAATTTCACCTTTTGTTTGAGGCTCAAGAATGTTCTTGGTGAACTAGTAGATTGCCTAAAACCTCTTTCCTTTAAGAGCATTTTTTTTCAGACTCTCTGGGAGTGAGGTTGTTATCAGACAAAATCAAGCACATGCCATTCTCTTATTAATGAAAAAATATCTAGCTGGGGCATGAAAACCAATAAAGAGAAGGAGAGTCTCTTATTAACAAATATTTAGACACAAACCACCACCAAAAAAAAAAAAAACTTTGGTAAAAATCCAGGCTCGGAAATTTTCTGTTCATTTTACACAGGCTTATTAAAAATGCAGCTATTGGGTTGTGTCAATACACACAATGTAAGGAATTTTGCAACCTGTGCTCGAACAAATAGCTATGGTTGGCTAAACACCCATCACTATTCTGGGGTATCTATCTAAACGGTCTTTGTCTTCTCTTTCTTTTATCCTTATAGTTAAATTAAAGTTTGTTAAATTTTTTCTTTGCACTTAAGCCATGTGTCTGCCAAATGGCATAAATTTAAATGTAAATGTAATGATGCAAACACTTATATGATAAGACTCAATATAAGCTACCACATGGCACACAGACGTACCACAGTTTCAGCCAAGGCCACAATGAAATATAGATTTCATTTAAGGATGGTTGAGTTTTTTCCAGTTTTGATTTTGTAACACCTGCCAGCCATTCTGTCTGGCGTGCTTAGGCTGTTATTACTTTACTTAACAAAACACATTCTGAGAAAATCTTGTGACAGCACTCAATTTCTTATAGAGATTGCACATGGCTTCTATGCAGAGGCTTTTTTTTCCACTCAGCCTCTCTAAACAAGGGCAACTCCACTGTTTGTCAGGGATTATTGATTTCTGTTCCTCGTGTTGTTGAGCAGTCGAAGCAGGTTCACTAACCCAATTGCTTTGCAGTTCATCTTTGGGTAGCAGGAGGCAGTGGACATCATCGCTTCTCCCCAATCATCAGAGAGACCAATTAACCTACTCCATTACTGAGAGAACACGGCTGGTCAATTGGCATTCAATACCAACTGGCTCAATTTCTTCAGCATAAAATGTCTGGTCAATATATAATCATCAGTCTCTTTTGCCTCTTAAATTACTACTTAACTAGTGTTGTTTTTTAAAAAATAGGGATCTATGAGGCCACATAGGAAGAAAAACAGCAACTCTGCACAAACAGCATGCTTAGCGATTGTAATCTTTTTCTTATAAAAGAAGATTGAAACCGTCTTGTAATTGGACCTATAGTGGGAACTGGCTCGGTAGTTCCCATCAGATACCTGTAGGGATCTCTTTTCCTGAAATCCACCTCACTATGGTCTTCGCAGCACATTTCCCTGAATGACAAGCACAGGTCTTGCTTGGTTTGTTTCGTTTCCATGTCATGTATTTTAATTTGACAAGTACATTTGTCCTCTCTCCATCCATGACCTGTCATTGGTCTGTTCCCTACTGTGTGCATTTCAGCCCTTGATTAGTTTGCCTGTTTCTTCCCTTCTGTTCTAATATCTCATTGCAAACCTTTCGCTAGTATTTCTATCACTTAAGTTCTGTAGCATGTTTTCCTGTTTCCTTTTTGTTCTGTTTTTTTTCTTGCCTGTGTTTTCATTTCTGGGAATGGATTATTTCTGTTTGCTGTACTCTGCCTCTTATACTGTACCAAGTTTTCTGTTCTATACTATTAAATACCATCAAAGCCTAATAGTGCCTTTTCCTTGGGTAGATGATTACCATCAGAATAATATTTATTCCACCAGGAGCCATTAGAAACAATGTATTCCATTAAACTACTGTTATTGACTACCAGGAACACATCAACACCTTTTAATGGTTTCTAGTGATTTTTTCAGCAGAGGTTAACTTGCCAGCTCATTCTGTTTGCTGTGTGCTAAGTTCTGATTTGTGAAGAACAAGCACACTAACACCAAAATGTCACCAATCAGGCTGGTGATGGTCAAACAATCTGCTGATGGATTTAGCACCCAGTCAACAGATGACAGCTGATGCCCAGCCCACTGCACTCTCTGAACATCTGATTAAATCAAGATCAGGTGGAAATAAATACATGGTAATGGTACAGCCACACACTCAGAGTAACTTTGTAACTCTCTCTGTCTCTGTTTGCTCAATAATGAAGCAACCACTACTAGAGTGTTGTTCATCTGTCGATTAATTTTCACAGACCAAAACCTAACAGCTTCTGCACTCTGTTTTTTTCTCTAATATTTTCATCCACGTATGCTTTATTATGCTAGACTGATTGAATTAAAACTGCTGGCACTGTATCTAAATCTATTTACTGCAGTCTTACACTGTGATTTTCTTTACTGATTAACATGAATGTTTGTGTCAACTCATTAAATACAGCATGCAATGTTTCTTTGACAGCAGTTGGCAGCTTCTTTCCTGAACAAACCCAGCCAAGGATGAAATGTAACACTCATTAAACACAAATGCTAATAAAATGTGAATTGGTAATTTTCTTGCACTGTTGTTTTCCACATTTACTTTTGTGCTGCTTGGTAATCATCTGTATTTGGGGGATTACTGAATTTAAAACAGCAATCAAGGTTTTGCTAAAGTGCTCAGTGACCAGTAGTCATCTCAAATGTCCTGTTCATGAACTGGCCAAAAGAACATTTGAGCAGTATAGTGGAGTGTGCGGAAGGGTTCCGATTTAGTATTGGTATTTTATGTCAATCAATTATCAAAATTTAATCAAAAAAGAAAGACCAAATAAATTAATGAATGAATAATTTTATGAAGGAATAATAATGAAGGAGATTGGACCGTGTTGTAATATGGTCATTTTAAAAAGGGAAATAAAGGGAAAGTGTAAGTGCTAATAATTCCTTATTGATGTAAAAAAAAAAAAAAAAAACCTTCCTTGTTGAACAACACACAATAAGATTAATTTAACCTTAGTTTATTGTGGAAAATCCACCAAACAAGTCCCTGTGAATAAGCTGCTAGGAACAATGACCTATTATTTTGAATGATTTTTATAATAGAATGTTATACAAACATTCTATTATAAAAATAGAATGTTATACAAACATCTTTGTTGACAGAACTTGTATCAGAGCTTCGCTGTTAAAAATAATCTACACCTTGTGATTAGAATTCACCCTTTCTGTGGTATACAATAACTTAAAGAATATGGTACTATGTCTCACAAATCATGATATTTTAGGCAAAACCATTAAGCTTCTCAAATGTTTCACAAATGATATTCTAATACTTGAGGAGAAAACTATGTTGTTTAGCTTAAAAAAAAGACAGCATGTGAAGCACTTGCTTTGAGTCATATTGTTTCAATAGTCACTAATGACCATTTAAGCATAACCTCATTTATCTACACACACATGCACAGTCTAAACAAAAACTCAGCACCTCACACACAGCCTGTAGCCCACCCCTGCCTAATTCACACCCATTAAATTCATTTTCCTGTCACAGCTAATCTTTGGGCTTGTGATTTAATGGTTTTATTCTTAAATCCTGAAATGTGTCTTAAGCAGGATTTATGCTCCCAGCTGATGCAGACATGATGAACATCACTTCCACACTTCACCCATCGGGGAGGTTAGCTTGGAACTTTTACTGATTTAAAATGATTGCACCATAATAGATGAGAGGTGTGAGGGTGTGTTGTCCTTGTGCTTATACACTCACACTAATACTCCTCGCACATACACCGACACATGCACACACACGCACTACTCGGTGTCCATTTGAATCACAGCCCAGTTTAAAAGGAACACATTCTGAGAGATTATCTATTTATAGTCCTATTTTAAAGAGAAATCTGGCTATACACTCCCCACTGTTTTGGGGCAAACTATAAAATTTGTGTACGAGGGTCTTCATTTAAAATGACTAGGCAAAATTCAAAAAATTCATCTTGATTTAACACCAGTTACAGTCCCTCTAGTTGCTTTCTCTTCATTGACTAATTCAATTGTATGACACTGACACTGCAGTATACTACAATTTGCACATTTTTTTCCATTGTACATACAACTGTCTATATTATATATGTGTTCATAAATTGGCATGCCATTCTGTTTACACTGTGGAGCTTCTGTACTAGAACAAATTCCTCATATGTGAAAACATACCTGGCAATAAAGATCTTTCTGATTCTGATTCTGATTCTATTAACGTGATTTTTTAGAGCAGCTACACTTAGACTAAAGGCAATATATATATATAAATGACATATAAATGACATACTTAAAAAAAAAATTGTCTGTCTGGAAACAAGCTTAGTGTTTTTAATCACTTTCCTTACAGACCATCTTAAAGAACTGACACTAGAGTTTCCAACAATATCGTGTTATAGCCAGTTCCATTTCCTAAAGAAATACCTTTTCAAATATGTAGCATTTGTATAGCACTCACACTTTTGTGCTACAGATAAAACCTACATCAGTAATCTCTCTAACGCAGGCCTGTGAGGAGCCCAGTCCCAGTGTGAGCTTTAATAGCATTAGCAGTAATTCCAGTCTGTGTGCTAGTTTTATAGCAAAGTCTCATTCTGAGAACTACTGAGGAGAGCGGCAGCAGCAGGATTTCTGATCATTCAGGTTTCTCACATGGTACAAAAGAAAGTGAGACTGAGTTTCTAACCACACAACTGAGGTGTAAACTTTAAGCCATCTGTGAATGTGTGAGAGAGAATGAGAAACATTTTAGAACTTAGTAATAAACTTGTGTCTGCTTTTAATTCATAATCACTCATTGGCATTTTGTGAGCAAAGCAAATTGTACACACAACAATTCAAAACTTACATGTTTCTTTAGATAATGTAGAAAAAAAATCTAATTATTTATCAGAGTAGACACACAAACCCGCTGCATTTGCGGTCTGGTGTGTGCACAGATGAATGTTTAAAAAGGAGATGAAAGAAATGTGACAGACACTAAAATCTCAGGTCTGAGAAAATTACAGAGATTATTGTGTACTCAAAGCTCACTTATAAAAGGTCTGTAATGTTTATGTCATTCATGTATTTTTGTGTAACATGGCTATATGTTCATAATTTCATTGATCAAATGTATTTGTAAATTAACCTTCTAAATCTGTATGATAGCCTTTCAGAGGTTGGACTATTCTCTCAAAGAACAAAAACATACCCAGTCCTGTTTTTTTATTTTTGTGTTTGTTATATACAGTACATTTCCATTAGAACAGCTTTATACATACAATACATTCTCTTCATATCTACCTCATCTTAACATTTTATGTTAAGTCACATGTCATTTAGTCACATATTTTAAATGTTTACTGCCAAGTTTAAACTACTGCCCTTATATTTTCCATATAAAAGTGTGTGATTTTTTTAATTAAATATTTTTTTCTTTTGTTATTGATACAAAATGTGTTAGTAACATATTTAAAGAATGGGACCCAAAGAGAGCATAACGGTTGAAAGCTGAGTTTTCTCTCTAACTAAGCATTTTTAATACCTATGAAATACTACGGAATGAATATCAGTAGAATAAAACAAAATAGATTTGTTGAATAGCATTGCGAATTAAAAACAAACTGTAAAACAGAGACAGCCATTTAGGAAATGGTATGAGTGATAGGACAAAAGGGCAACTGAATTTGGCTGACTTGGCTGGCAGGCCTACAGTGCCACCACTAGTGAGCATAATTAAACATTCTCCACACTGCAGGTCAGCCAGCATTAGTGTCTGGTCACATAACAGCTCAGCTCTATGTCAATTAGTCAGTGCATGGAGAGGCTGACATGGTAAAGATTGTGCAAGTGGTTTACATTAGTTTAAATCCAACCTAAGATCACATTCACAGTTACTTTACAGTATGTCTCTCTTACCTACAGCAATTAGAATGCAAACTACACCGTGTCTCAGTTTATGCCCTTTCAGAAACTATTTATTACTGTGGCAAGAAACATTAGGTTTATGAGCTATACGATGAAAAATTTATGTTGGCTGCACACATCACAGCTGTACACTTAGTAGAGTAGCTCATCCAGCAATAAATACAGATGGGATTTCACTGGGATTTGTCATATGGTAAAACAGAGGAAAACCACATTTATATTAAAAAAGTGATAAAACCTGAAACATTTCTGACATGTTAGGAAATAAAGAACAGTTCTGTTTTTAAGATCAAACAACATTATGGACCAAAAGTAGAATTTATTATAGTATGTGATACTATATCATCCTATCAAGTATACCAGCATGGGTAAAAAAAACCCCTAAAACTCTGAACTGACTCAACTGAATAGATTTTTGCTATGGCACTTGTTATAAACAACTTGATTAAATGGTGACATTCTCTGTGTGAGGAACCCATTGTATTCTAGCAATAGCTTTAGGCAGGCTGTTTTTTTTTTAACCACCACTTTTCTTAGATTTGCTCATTACACAACATGCAAAAAGCAGGAAGATAGCAAAAGCAAGATTAAAAATTCAATAAAAGCATTTCCACATAATTTTAGAGAAATATACTTACGTTTTTAAATAATAAAAGATATTGTGATAAACACACTGCCATTTGCCAGTTGCTAGTTAATTAGATATTCCTTAATTAGATATTCCTTTTGCTGTATTAAAAATACAGGTGCACTTTGTATGCAAATATTTCTATGCCACATGTCTATCATGTCACTAAATGGAAAGCGGCCTCAGAAAAAACACTGACCACTGACAGATTAATTTAATGGATTATCATTAGTATTACATTGACAATGAAATGTTAGTGTTGGTTGGATTATTAAGCACACTTATGTGAATGCTATTGACTTGATCTCTATGCAGCAAACAAATATAGTATCAGTGGCACAAAACTGACAAGAGATGAAGGAATATTGTCTATACCTGTAACTGCACCACTACAATGTGACCAACAAGGTTTGAATTAGCAAAGTGGGCTTTTTCACCAACAGTGCTACTTATTCCACCCATATCTGTCCCACAGACTACCATATCAGGTTACAGGACAACTGACAAACTATGCATAGCAACAGACATGCTCAGTAATTGTATACCTACAAAAGTGCACCTGTATGATTGGTTATATGATTTTTTTTCATTCAAAACAAAATTAAGAGAATGATGAATATTTAACCACTGCCTTGGCTGTAACAGATATAATACTCTTATGAGTACATAAATGGGTGTGTCATTGAAGCTATGTTGACTGATTTTTTTTTTTATTTCTGGCAAAAACATACATATAAGAATAATATACATTGAAATACAGATTTGTAGTCTTCAGCAGTATCCTACAATTGTTGAACAATTGTTTCAGGTAAGAAAAAACTTCCCTATCACTCTGAGTCTTTCTTCTGTGATGTTCAAAAGACAAAGGGATTTTAGTGTGCTTAAGGCGATTTCTGCCTGACAGCCTGAATAAGCAGATGAGTAGACGATTCTCTCTGGGAGATTATTGACCCAGAAGCTCAGGAGAGGAAGAGAAGTAGGAGGAGGGGCCCGGAACCTCCATGGCTAGGAGATGATGAACTGGCACGAGACAACAGGAAATGCTGGACAGCGATAATGGAGAGGATGTTTCATCACAACAATCTCCATAACTCAATCTCAGCTTGGGATAACCCCTTGATTGTTGGCTACTACAGGGATGCATCCAAATTTGTATGTCATACATTATATTTCATTGTAGATAAATCCCCAAAATATATTGTTAGGGTAAATGCAATGAATCCTTTAAGAGTTCATTTAAAGATTAGGGAGTTTGCTGTGTGAGCTGAAATGTTAAACAAAGCATGCTAGATTTAATTTAAAACAGCCCACTGTCAGCACTACCAGTCATCCCTTAAAGCCATTAACGTTCACTGAGTAATGTGTAGCGGTCCGTGCTTTCAAGTGGGTGTGTGTTGCTTTTGATGAGAGCAAAAGCTGTCTGAAGAGAAAATGAAAAACAAAGGAAATGCAATACACTGAAGATTCAATTGCGTTTCACATTTGATGGATTATCCGACAGAGTGAGCTCACACTTCGCCTACTACACATGATGAACTAGTTTCCACTCAGCGTGCTATCATACCATGAGCGCTTTTAATCGCTTTCACATGAGCATGTATAATTTAAGAAAAAAAATATATGTTATGTATTGGTTATGCACTTATTTGTTTCTTACCTCCAGACCTGAGCTAGCTGAAGGATGTGCACGATGCTATGGAAGAGCCAGGCGCAGGCTCTGCAGCATTGAGTCCGGGCGCCGCTCTCCGTGGTGCTGAAGCGCCTCTGAGCTCCGGATGCCGCCACCACGGCTGCCGCAGCGGAACCGGCGCTGCTCGACTCCGAGTAGTCATAGGCGAACCAGCGGAAGCTCAGCACCTGGACCACCACAGACGGCACGACCACGAAGACAAGGGTGAGCACGAACCAGCGGTAGTCCCGTCGCAGGAAGTAGTCGGCGGCCAGCCACAGGTCGGAGGCCCCGTCCGAGAAAAACACGAGGAGAGCGCCGAGCGTCCAGCAGCAGTCCAGCAGAGAGTAACGGCCGCGTGGCGAGCTCAGCACGGGAGTGTGCGCGCACAAAGGCTGGATGTCATTCTGTAACGGCACAGCCGTGCCGTCCGACTTCGCGGCCATGTTTGTTGTAGAAAAGAGAGTAGAAAGGAGTGAGGTGGGAGCGATTGAGAAAGGGAGGGAGAGAAGGAGGAATGGAGAAATGGAGAGAGGAGTAGAGAGGTGGGGGTGGGGGGTTCGTATGTCAGTGTGTGCATGCGTGGGAGGGACGTGGGAGGGAGTAAATGGGTTGTGAATCTGTGGGGATTGTTTTATTCCTCTCCGATTATCTGACTTTCGTCACTTTTCTTATGGGATCTGTCTCCAAGTTAAATATGGTCTGGATACTGTAACATGAAAATAAACCATCGAATTTAAGGTATTGGTAAAGGTCTATACACAGCAATATTCACAGTGTTTAATTAAATCGTCCAGTTGTTCTCAGCTGCATTTAGATGAAAACAACAGTAATTTAACACTTATACAGTTGTTATACAGTTGTGAACTACCTCCGATACGTGATGGACTTAAATTATTATTATGTACTTATTTTGCTTTAATTATAAACCAAACACCTGCACTTAGGAGGCAAAAGCAGCTATATACAAAACTATACTTTTGTTGATTTAGTGCTTTGGATAAGGTCCCCAAACAAATGGCGCAAGTATAAATGTTTCTGCCCCATTGTTTTTTAAGGCGCCCCCTAGTTATTGTTAAAGCTGAGTGGTATTATAACCTAATGTTCCTTGTGCAGCGGTCCACAGACCATCGATCGGCCACCCATTTTCTCTTACACTTCTCTCCTCCTCTGTTACAGTTCTGTCAAGGTCACTTCCTCCATGTAAGCAATCAAGAATAAAAAAGTCGCACACATGAAGGTTGTGCATTGTGTTCACAAACGCATTAACACTTTAATAACTGATTATGAACATTTGACCCGATTCTACAGGCTGGGAAAATGAACACATTCTAACTATAGGACACAAACGAAAAGTTGCATTTCAGCCGAAGTCGAAAGTGAAATTGCACATGTGAATTCATGTATAAACACGTGATATCACGTGAACAATATTTGTTTTTATGTGTAAAATATGTGTAAAAATCACATGAGACATAAATCTAGTCACGTGTGGAAAACAAATATATCCTGTGAAAATCATGTGAAAACAAATTAATGTGAAAATCTAAATGTATTATTATTATTATTATTATTATTATTATTATTATTATTATTATATTTTGTCGTTTTTGTTATTGCTGTTGATGTTGTTGTTTTTTCTCTTTTTTATTTGTTTGTGTGTTGTTAACCTTTATTTTATGTTAAAAAATCTTGTTGAGGTTAAAAATGTCTTTTTAAGAGAGACCTGAGCAAGAGGGCAACAAAACACATTTTAAAACACATTTCAGTTCTCTCAGTTAAATGGTTCAGCTTGATTAAGATCCTATTGTACAGTGTTCAAAGCTGAAATGACAGCGTCCTTGTTTTGCCCAATTTGTCCTGACATTGAGAACAGCGAACTGAAACTTATTTTAGTAAACACTAGTAAAGAAAGAAAGGATCTAGTAGAGATTTTAACAGAATTGAATAAAGATCTAAGGGAACAAGTGAGTTTAAATGGCCATTTCTGATCAGTTTGAATACCCAGATACTTATAGCCCATCTTTTACACTTGGCCCAGTTACTGAGCATCTACACAAGTAGGAGTTGGTTTTGCTTGATTACAAGGTCCTGCTCTGCCAACTCTTGCTCTAGTGCTGCCTGTTCTGCTGCATCTGTTATTTGTTGGAGCATTCTGTAATGTAGTGAGGGCAGAGACAGATGCAAATGCAGAGAATCATTTATTAAGAATACCAAAAAACAAAAAACAAAACACAAAGACTGGGATGAAACCAAAAAACTAGCATAATAAAGGGTGATGCTAGGCAAGACAATAAAAAAATAAATAAAAATGAAAACAAAAGTTATGCACAGTGCTAACTGTAATCATAATCTTCCATCCAGCCATCAGATACTAAAGCTGAAAAGACAACATTTTGACAATAAGACAACAAACAGCTGCTGAAAAGTCTTTGGTCCTAGTCTACCCTGTGCACAGCGGAAGAACACTACAAGAGCCCTGCTGATTTAGAAATGTGTTGGAAAATGTGCTGCAAGCTGCTGCAAAAGCTTTTATGGTTATTCTGAGCATGTATACAATAAGATGTGAGTTTGTATCCCCATGTCAGTTTTTTAATTTCCTCTCTCACTGCAGATTTCTACAATGTGTGTGTCCCCATACACTTGTCAAATAATCTTTGTTATTTTCACTAGCAGAGAAGGTTTATGGGCAGGCTGCCCATCTGAACAGTCATGTGCCAAAACAGATCAAAAGGCTGGCTATGGCTTGCTTGTCAAGTCATTTCCAGAAACTCTGGTGAAAGCCCAAACACTGAGAGCTGGAACAAGGTGGTACTGAATAATACTGCTAGAACCAGTGGTGTGTTGAACAACAACAGCTAAATGTCCAACATGGTTTAGGTAAAGGGGTAAGACATGAGCATGCCACTGCAATATATACACTTTGGCAGGATATTTAAAGAAATACAATTTTACAGAGCACTGTGCTCAACTTACAGAATAGTTGACACCACAATTGAAACTAAAGGTATGAAGAAGTAATGGAAAGCGATTACTAATAATTGCCATCTTAAAACACACAATGAAGGTGTTCTAACTAAAGAAAGACAGACAGGTTTTATTTTTGTATCGGACAATTTGCATTTATGCACATGAAAATCAGTGTGTTTGCCACCCAAAGATTTTCGTAAGGCACCTAAACCTTTTGAGAAAGAAAGCGAACATTAAGCCTAGACTCCATCATTCACAATTCATGCTGTTTACTGCCACCAGGGACATTGGGGTTAATGAGGCGCTTAAGTTTGCCAGCAAGCCTTTTGTTGCAGAGGAATCGTAGCTTGACTGGGTGTGACTGTGTACATGTTCATGTTAAAAAAGTTTGTTCTCTCTGCATCATCACGTTTTATTTCTTTAATATGTGGAATGGGTAAATTTCCTCCTGCAACTTTACATTATTGTTCTACCGTTATAAATCTTATAAATGGATATCTATGGCAGCTGCTTCAATTAAACAATATAATTAAACGTGTGTGATATTGTAAAGCTTTTTGTGCAGAGGCATGTATTTATTATCTGTGGACGGAGTCTCCACTGTCAGCAAGTTGCAACAGCTGTGGCTTTTCTGTTGATATTCCAAAAAGCCTTTCAATGGGAAGGCATTATGGTGTCTCATTGTTTTTTTCTTTAATAAATATTATTAATTAATTAATTTTGATTACAATAGCTAACACATTCCATTATTGTTACATAAGAAGCCACTAGAGGTCTCGGTACATACATTTACAAAGTTAAATTTACAAATTGTTGTATGTGCCTTTATGTAACTAAAGTTAAAGCATTTGCTAAGGTCTTGTTTTTAACATGAAAGTTTTGGACGCACAGACTGAATATGAAGATGAATGTCAAAATCAGTGGAACAAAGCTGACACCTGCTGGTGACATACAGGAAGAGAATACATTCATTTAAAAAGACTACGGTGGCAAATTGGATTAGTGGTAGAGGATGAAAAGGTGATAGATAGATGCAAAAAGTAAGCGTATTACTGCCTTTGATGGAAGCCCAAGGAGTATGTTATTTAATAAAGGCTGTGTGACATCTGATTGCTGTATTTATTTTTATTTTATACCCCGTATTTTGGCTTGTTAGTGGCTGGAGTACAATTTTGGTGCACAATGGCACAGCAAGTTATCAGAGTTTTTTAAATTCATATTCATATTATTAATTATTATTTAAAATTACAATAGCTTACACATTCCGTTCTTGTTTCACAAGAAGCCACCAGATGTCTCTGTTCACACACTGACAATTTTACTAGTCTTTACAGTCAAGTGTCAAAAAAAAAAAAAAAAAATAACTCTTATGTTCTGTGAAAATATTTATGCATTTTACTGGTATGATTTGAGTGCACTTGTCCCCTAACAAGTATTTATTACAGCAAATCAACACAAATGTCTTCTGACTGATCACAAATAATCCTATGCTATGCTGATGGGAGTGGTTTCCTCCTCATCCACAGTGTAGGAGTGGCCACTAAATAGTTTTACATGGATGTAAATAATGTGAATCATATGCTTTGGCCTTTATTGTCATCACATTTCAATCCAGCTGACCACTTTTGGAGTGATATGTTATACAATACACTATACCACAGTCATCAAGAGTGTTTTTTTTTAATATAGTTGAGCTTGACATTATATATATATATATAATATCAAGACCATATGGATTCTGAAATGGATTCTTGGCTTTAACTTGGCAAAAGATTGTGAATATAACAGCTAGGACTATTTTTTGACTCACAACTGGGAATCAGCCAAACTCCAAACATACATTGTGTCTGAGCTGCTACAATGCAGACTAGGAATAGAGTAGAGCACTTTCACTTCAGTTTGTGTCTCTAGTTTCCATAGATTTCTTCAGGTGGGTAGATGGCAGTGAATATTTCTATCAGTCCGCCTGCTGTTTTTTGATGTTATCATGGACACTGGTGTTATTCTAACTTGTAGGAAATAGCACAGAAGAGAGCAGGCCTGGGTATAAACATTAAACTGTCTTGAATGAGTGTTTAATTCATCATCTGATGAATTACATTACTTACTGCAGGTACAGTACATGTGTTGAATAGCTGAGACTCATAGATAAAATAAATTAAAAAATCTCTGATTACTTATCTAACCATTTTAATAACTATTTTATACAAAATCATTTTCCAACTGGTCATGATTCAGTCTTCTACTCAGTTGTGACTTTAAACAGCTTTAAACAAAACAGGACACATTTCCACAGTAGTCTTTTGTTTGTAGCTTCTGCACTGGCATCTTTACCTGTCTGTTTTAAACAGAATTTTGAATGCATATAGAAATAAGGAATTTTATGGAAGGGGGCTTACATTTACACAACTGAAGCTGATCTGCACTTACTTTTGTCCTATATGCATTTTAGTACATGTGTTACATGTCTGTTCACTCATTTCATAAGCTCAAATCTGCACTCATTTCCATTCAACTTTGACAAATAGGGTTGTTATTTAAACTAGAGAGTCTATCTAAATCTAAAAAAAATAAGATTTTTTTGTTCATATCTGAAAAACTACATAAGTATTCCAAAATAACTGGAGGAGAAAATCAAATAATATAATGATTATTTACATTTGGATTTGCCAACATATCCACCCAAATGGCTGATATAAGTGACTAAGGAACAAATGTTTCTCCTGGAGCTCAGGCAGATAAAATTAGAACCGTTATTCCATCATTTCACTCTCTCGTTCACTTTCGCTGCTATAGAAAAAATGTAAAAGTGACATTTTTTTTGCAGTTCATAAAAAATATGCAGCATATCCTGTGTTATATGCAGACATTTAATAATTACAAACATGTACAGTAATATGCTATGTTTCTGGACACATATAACATGTTTTAGTAGTTATATGATAAATTCATTATTTATTGTTGATTGTTTGCATATTCAGAATCAATACTCTAACGAAAATCCATGCTGGTTAAAAAAACACCATAAAGAGGTTCATATTACAATAGTTACCTGAAAATTTATGTACATATTCAATGTGTCTGTGTTAATCTGCCATTTATTCAGTTACATATACCGTATATGTATGTTGTAAATGTACATATACCAGCTTTGGTAGCACCCTTCTGTCTAGATTTTATTTAACTATAGATGTCTTGTCCACGCTTAAATTGCATTAATTATCCCCTTTATGGGGATTGACAAATTGTGCATAGCAAAAGATGAGCAATTGTATACCTACCTACTCTTCAGTGGGTCTAGGTACAAGGTAGTTTAAAGTGATTGCGGTATAAAAAGATACAGAATAAGCCCTTTGTCCCAAGCCATGAGGCAATTTACTTGTATTTAGTCCCACAGCTAAACAACACATTAAAAAAGATTGCAAATTGCAACGTAATTTACAGATAAGCAAAATTTACAGCACATACAATGGTTTATGGTTGTGATCAAATAGAGCACCTTTACTGTCCAGATTGCAGTTCTAATCCTCACACCTGGGAATGGCAACAGCTTCATTAACCATTCCGTTTCCTTGTATGAACTCTTGTTCCACCTTCCTGACTGATTTCCTCTGCTGTGGTTCCAGTTCCACATCTGTGTTGGTTTGTACACAGACCACACGGAAGCAGCGTTTAAAATTTTCATCCAGGAAGGCATAGAGCACAGGGTTGAGACTGCTATTAGCATAACCCAATGCAATGCAGAAGTGCATTGCTGCTACAGAGGTCTGGCTGCCTCCAAGGTCTACCTTCCCCAAAGCCTGAACCAGAGCGAGGACCTGAACAGGCATCCAGCAGAGAACAAATGCAGCCACCACAGCCAACACCAGCTGTGAGATTCTTCGCAAGTTCCGGTCCTTGCTGCGGGAGCCAGAGAGGAGACGAACACTACGCAGGCGTCGCACCATCAAGCCGTAACAAATGCTAATGATAGCCACTGGAATCAAAAAAGAGAAAAGGAACACACAGATGCCAAATACAGGCTCAGAGTAGCTTTGAGGATCAGGAAGCACCACCATGCATTCAATACCTGAAAAAAAGGAACAATTTAAAACATTACTGAAAATTAGCCTTGAATAACCTGAATGAAGCATCAAAGCAGATTGCATTACAGTCAACATTACTTTAAAGACTGG
Source organism: Tachysurus fulvidraco (assembly GCF_022655615.1). Classification (NCBI taxonomy): domain Eukaryota; kingdom Metazoa; phylum Chordata; class Actinopteri; order Siluriformes; family Bagridae; genus Tachysurus; species Tachysurus fulvidraco. The sequence continues at coordinate 14,665,444 of NC_062540.1, forward strand.
AACGGTTGAGAAACATGAACTTGTACAAAATTTAACATTGAATAGTTTCTAGTTATATTTTATCCTAAAACAACTTTTCCTTCCCCGAAATTACCCCAAATATAGACAAATAATAAGTCCAAAACCTAAGATTAAAAAAAAAATTAAATTAATTAAAATGTCCGGTACAGTTCTAAAAGTAATATGAGATGGGTGAACACAATGATTGAATGCTTGGTGGACTTCACCATGGAAAGATGAGGCTGAATGAAGGAGAAAGATATTGTTTGGTGATGACTACCATTGGATTCCACTTCCACTTGTCCCATGATCATAACAGGTACACCTATAGCAGAAGCCAGTACCCACACTGCAACATTGACCAGCTTGGCTCTGTTGGGTGTACGCACAGCCAGCGAGCGCACTGGGTGGCACACAGCAATGTAACGATTCACACTCATAACGGTCAAAGTGAAGATGCTGGTAAACATGTTGTAATAGTCAATGGCCACCACCATCTTGCAGAGAGTCAAGCCAAAAGGCCAGAAGCCTAGTAGCACATCTGTGCCTTGGAAAGGTAGAGTAGCCAGAACAAGGGCATCAGCCAAAGCCAGGTTAAAGATATAGATGTTGGTGGCCGTCTTCATCTTTGTATATCTAGACATATAATTAAAAGACAACAAAACATACAAGTGATACAGTGATATCTACCTTTGACTATGATCAAGTTCTACATAAGTGTATTAATATGTTATATTATAGGAAGAATCTATTAAATATTGCAACAAAATTAACTGACACATTTTTAATAAATGATTATTGATTTAATAATTTATTTATCTATACATACATACATACATACATACATACATACACTCAGCAGACAATTTAATAGGAATACTTGTACAACTGCTCATTTATTCATATCACATCAGACAATCATAAAGTGCAGTCCATGAAATGACATCAAGAGGTTTAGTTATTGTTCACAGGACACTTCATAATAGGGATATAAATGTTATCCCATATGCGCTGTTTAAAACCGTCAGGGGAATATGTCAGTGCAGAAGCTACAAATAAAAGACAAAAAAAAAAGTGAAAATGTGTCCTATTTGGTATGGTTGTTTTTACCAGCCTTGTTGGTTTGAGTATTTCTGAAAATAAAGATTTTCTAGGATTCTCACCCAGTCTTTAGAGATTACACAGTATGGTGAAAAACAAAACAACAACAATAAAAAAAAGGTGAGCTTAGAGGAAGTCTACAGAAACACTAATAAGCACTTTCTTTATGGTATAAAAGCATCTTAGAAATCACAAGACGTCATATCTTGTGCCAGCAAAAAGCCACATTAGGATCCACTCCTATTAGATGATGTATTTCCAATTTTAACATTGTGCATGTACTATTACATGCTTAGCCATTGAATAATACAATGAATTATTATTATTATTATTATTATTATTATTATTATTATTATTATTTGTCTTTTTTTATTATTTTTTTTCTTTGTAATTAAAAAAGTTCTAAATATGTTTAAAAATTTGATCTTATTTTTATTAAATAATTAAAATATTTTATTAAATATTCAATATTCCTTGAAATATTTACTTTCAAGGAACGGTCAACAGGCAACACTAAATTAAATATGCTTAGTAACAAGTATAGCAAAAAGGACATTAAAAAATGTTCACTTCAGTGACTATTTCTCTTTCAGGGCTTTCAACAACAACCTCCTGTATAACTGTGTGAATATATACAGTGACAATCAGTACAGTCCCTTTTTATGCTAGACTACACTAGTGCTTGTGTTATTTCTATTTTCTGAATTGTAATTATGAAGCAATTATGTGGGGGTATTTGTCAGGCATGGGATTCAGTCTTAATGAGTAGGAATGGAAGACAGTACTATATTTACATTTACATTTACATTTACAGCATTTGGCAGACGCCCTTATCCAGAGCGACGTACATAAGTGCTTAAATCTCTAACATTGAATACATTAATGCTGGCTCACTAGGTTACATACTTAACAAAGTACTAAAGAGTACTAAAGGACTCACAGGCCACATTATGGTAAATAACAGATAAAAGAAAGATGAATGTAAGTCATATAGTATAACAAGTATTTTTAAGCATTCAAGTGAGAAGACAAATGTTTTTTGAGATCTGATTAGCTAACCAGCAACAGGAATCACAAACAGGATTCAGGCATATTCACAGGGATTCACATAAGATTTAAAGTATCTTTAAATAATTTTTATGAATGTTCATAATTCTTACAAAAACCAAATTACTGTTTTGAGCTTTGATAATATTCATAAGTGTTCTTAATCTTTTCCACACACAATTATGAACCATAAATTATTGTTCACTTGTGTACGTCGCTCTGAATAAGGGCGTCTGCCAAATGCCGTAAATGTAAATGTAAACTATATCCACATTTATAGACAAAAGATACCTATTGAAAGTAAAAGAAAAGGGCACCACAAAGAAAGGTAGAGTTTATTACTAGCTCTGTAATATGTAAATATTGTAATATTCAATAATATTTGTTTGTAAAACTAGCTAGATTGTTAGACTGCTGGACTTCTTCTTGGACATGATGGAGTCTTTCAGAATCAATTGAGTAAAGTCATAGAGACACACCCACTGATCTGTGATCTGCAGGCAAACCCTTGCCAATAAATCATCATGCACTTACTCTACAAACATCAGCATGCAAGATGGCATCCTGGGAGAACCGGTGTTTAACCTTTAGAGTATGGCTGGTGGACATAGAGGACAAGTAATTTTTTTTTATTATTATTTTACATTATCATTCTCTTCCCCATCTTTAACTCACTGATACAATGGTATAATGTATGACTTTTTTATCTTCTTGTACATCGGTCCCTGTACCCTACTGCAAGTGATGGATAGAAGGATAATTTAAAAGTATTGATTTCCTAGGACCTTCTGGCCTTTCCATCTCTGCAGCCAAATCTATTACCTTTAGGACAACTTTACACTGATATGACTCATTATTATACACATGCTCTTGACCCACTGTGCAGCTAATAATCATATGATCTTTATTTGCTTCTTCAAAAAAAACAACAACATTTAATGCTTTAAAAATATCCACACACATCAGATTACACATTCAGAATTCACACTCACTTGCACATTCATCCCACTTAGATGGTTAAACTTCAGAACACCAGGACATGCTTACCTGATGATGACATACATGACCAGGCAATTCCCCACAAGTCCCATTACACACACGATGCAGTACAGCGCGACCACTGTGACCTTAACTCCGGTCGGCAGAAGGCCATCCTCTTCGTCCAAAGCGCTCATATTTCCACTCAAAATGGAGTCATTGAGCAGATGAAGCGCTATCTTATGTCCAACACTCTCCAACCTGTCGGGTAACTCCATGATGAAAAGCTACAGCACTTAAGCTACCAATTAACAAGTCATTAAGCACTAACTCAAGACGCGCAAACAAATCCCAAGTTGCGTCTTACGCACGCCATGCGCACAGCCTATTGAACCATGTCTTCCACCTCCTCCACCTCTTGTACTGTATAGTGCAATCTGTGCCCAAGTGGGAGGTAGGTCTGCTCAAGCCTTTTAATCGCCGCAACAGAAAAAGACTTCTCTACGAGAGAGAGAGAGAGAGAGAGAGAGAGAGAGAGAGAGAGAGAGAGAGAGAGAGAGAGAGAGATGCACAGTCTCTCTCTCTCTCTCTCTCTCTCTCTCTCTCTCTCTCTCTCTCTCTCTCTCTCTCCCACACACACACACACACACACACACACACACACACACACACACACACACACACACACACACACACACGTGTGTCTGAATATCCTTGTAAGGACCCTTCTACTGAAATATTTATAATACAGTCACTGCTACAGTTACTGATTGATCATCTTAACCTCAGTATATATACTGTATATATATAACAACTGAGTGAAGAAGTAATTAAATCAGATAGTAATATGTATCTCCCTGGCATTTTTTTTTCCATAATTTTTTCTTTTTTTTTTTTTGGTCATGCATTGGTCGTTTCTTTCATGTCCTATGGTCTAAATTATGGATTTCATTGTTGTTTATGGCAGCCCCAACATTTTAATATTCTTCTCCAGACCAGTACATATTAGTGTCTGAAAGCTAATTTATTCTCCAGTGTTTTAAAGTTCCGAAAGTGATGAACTCTTGCTATGGCAACAGGTCATTGTTGCCATAGCAATGATCGCTGACAACTAGCAGTGCTAACAAAGATGTCATTAAGGTTATAATAGTTTAAACGTGCTTGACAAATGATTAGTCAATCTGTTGTTTTGCTTACCCCAATGATCAGTTGATTGGTCTGTTGAACAACTCCTGCAGTGAAGCATCAGGTGTGATGAGTCACAAACAGATCCTATAGTGAGTGTAATTTGTGTTTTGGTCATTTTTAATAAAACAGCTTGTAGCACTTTTTTAAGTGGCTTCATGGTCAACTTTCCTTGGCAATCCAATCACTGATAATTGTTATAGCACTGCACAAGAAATAATCATGCACTTGATGGGTAGAAGTAATTGTTAATTTCATGTTACATGCAGCATACAAATACAAATATAAATAATTTATTTATTTATAAAAATGAATAAATAATTAACTCTATCTATCTATCTATCTATCTATCTATCTATCTATCTATCTATCTATCTATCTATCTATCTATCTATCTATCTATCTATCTATCTATCTATCTGTTAGCAATTAATTATTGGTTCTGTGCTAAATTTTTAATAGAGATTTTAACAACGGACATTCTCACAAATCAGCTTTCCAGAATATAAAAATTCAGAAGTAAAATGATCTAATTAAAATTTATATTTGTCCCTTATTATGAAAAACAGTGAATTATTGAATGTTAGAGCTGTATCTAAATCTATGGCAAGTATTTTTTTTTTTTTTTTTTTAAATCTTTTTAACACTGGATTTGGTTGAGTTTATTTTGTATTTTGGTATTTTGTATTTTGGCAATTGGAATCTATTGGAATTTATATTCTTACCATCTTTATCTCTTTCCCATAAAGCTCATGAACTAAAATGAACTTTAGTTCATGACATCAAAAAAAAAAAAAAAAGAAAAAGAAAAAGAAAAAAAAAAGAAAAAAAAGAAAAGAAAAGAAAAAAGAGACAAGTAGCAATTAAAGGAATGGTCTATAGTTTTAGAGCCCTCTGCTGTCTGCAAGGTGAATTTTAATTGCAATGAAAACACTCATGTGCTTTCCACTTCTCAAGAGGCGACCACACACCCACTGTTGAAACTCATTAGATTCCTTTTATGGAAAAGGAGGTGTCACTGAGCACTTCCATTTCAGCTGGAGACAGATCTAATGTCAGCAGAAACCTCAAATGAAGAAACTGGCAAAATACAGTACCTGGTAATGACATGACATGCAAAACAGTTTTGAAAAATATGATTACATGCAGAGACGTGTAGCTTTAAATAAACAGCAAATCACAGCCCTGTTCAATTAATTTGTCTTCCATAATCTTCTATAACAGTAGCTCTGGGAGCAGCTTATGTTCATGTATTATGTTCATGTGCTCGTGGGCTTATGTTATGTTCATGTGTTCATTCTAATATGTAATAGGTAAAACACAGGTACATTGATGTCTAACCATTAATGGAATAAATAGACATTTATTTTAACATTTTTGGATGGAATCTCCACTGTCAGAGATCAAATTGAAACTCCAGACATTGTACTTTGTGTTTTTTATGCACCAGACTGCATTATTTCTTACTAATTTCAAAAAAGTAATGCAGTTTTTGTTACTTTTATCACTTTATCAAGAAAGTAATACAGCAACATTTCTGTGCATATAAGAAATGAGAAAGGAATTAAAATGTTATGCATGTAGTGTACTAAATGTTTCCCATTTCTTTTTAATATTCTATTTTTGCCTTAAAAATACAATAGATATTCAAGATATTTAAGGTTAATTTTTTTCTTTCTTGTGGAAATTACAGCAGCTGAATTTGAGGCCTACTGGCGAATTATCAATAATCATAATTTTGCCATTGATCATAGAATGTTTGAGTTTTGAACTTTCAACGAATTCTGATTCTGATACTTTGCGATATAACATTTGGGTGCTTCTTAAAATAGCTAGTGAAAATTTTGTTGACTTTAACCATTTACTGTACTGTAGTCTATTATGTATGTTCTTATTAAAAAATTTATTTTAAACATTTTCTTTTAAATGAATTATTCATTAATAGTTTTAAAAAGAACAGTAGTAATCTAACTGATGAGGAAGCCTGACATAGCAAAGAACTGAAAGCAAACAAGGACACAAGGGATACATGTTATGGTAATTATGCTGAGTACATAGAGCCATTTTTACTGTTAGATCAAAAAATGGAACACTCTGAAAGAATATATTTGTGCCAACAGTATAAATATAAATAAATAAGTGAGCTCTGAGAAAGACAGAAGATCCATCATCCACGTATACCAGTTGTCCTTTCCTTCTTCTTTGTCACTGAAAGCACATTAAGTCCAGAGGGAGGTTAAATTTATCCTTGACAGAAAAATGGTTGTTACCTTTGCCTATGTCATGCATCTTTGAATGACTTTATTCACTTACTGGTTGCTGCCCAGCAATAAAGGCAGACAGGGAAAAGGAACAAGATGGGAATATTTATAGCTGTGCTATGCAGCACAGGCGATTGGGTGTTTATAAAGCAGCACACACATCTGAGATGCTGTGGCTCAGAGAGGAGATAAATGGGTAAGATTTTGTGTCCTGGTAAAGAACACTCAGTAAAATGTGAAGCAATCAATCTCCTCCTGCAAGCACTTGGGTCAAAGCCAGAGAAAAAATGAGCCAATGTGCTGAAGTGGGGGACTGGAAATGAGATTGGAACCTGAAAATGGAGCCTATGGCACAAACAGGGGAGAAGGAGTAACAAAGGAGCACTGATTTCAAATAGGAAGACTCTCATTTAAAAGACAATAGAGAAAAAACATATACATTTTTAAGTGTATATACTTCTGTTAGGGTATGAGTAGACATATTATAAATTCGCCAAAGAAATGCAATATTCACACATAAAAGCCAATTACTGCAAGAGAGTCAATTTTTAGAAGATTTGAAAAATAAAAGACAGGAACAGTCACATGAATCCACAATAACACTTATTCAAGAGTTAAAATGATTTACGCACTAATGCTTTTTCCTTATGTGGAGAACTTTTCTATTTTATATTAATAAAATGAAATATCCAGGGCATTCAATAAATCCCACTATGCCCTGTAATAGATAGAGGTATAATAATATAATCTGTAATTTGTAAGGTGTAAGGAAAAGGGATAGGAAGTAGGACACTATTTCAGCACAGGTTTCACCCATTCGTGCTGAGTGGCTGAGAAAATAATGCAGGCATTGTGTGCAAGAAACCAATTTCCTATAGTCCTGCAGTGTTTGAGTTGATAGGACTTTTCTTTACATACACCAGAAAAAAAGATTAAAAACTACAAAATCAACAACAAAACATTTATTGGTGCAATATGAGTGTAACCTTTATTTCAGTCTAATAGTCTGAAATTAAATATATACAGCGGTATTGTTATTTTAGTGTAACTATTTTGTTTCAATTATGCATTTGTGTATAATTACAAAATTCACTTATACTGTACAAGAACTGATGAGTAGATTTTGCATACAAAATGAATGAATTAAAAATATAAATTATGTACTGTGTCTCAGGGGTACAATTTGAGTCTTAATAACTGTCAATAATTCAAGAACATGCAAATGGTTATATTTTTTGGGAGAAATTGCGTTTTCTAGGCTTCAAGCAATAATTAGCAACACCATCAGACAAGAAAATTATGTCTTAATGAATGTAATATCCAACTGGGACAATGCTCTTAAAATTGATAGTGAAAAAAAGAAGACAGGAATCCAGAGTACGGTGCACTACTGCCATCGGCTGGTGATGTAACACATTACACCACGATTATTAAAGCAATTATATCACATTTGATAATTACAGGTAACACAAATTTACGATCAATTAATGTTCGGAAAAATCCATATGAGTAATCAATATTTTTAATTCTGTAATAAGTAAACTGTGTCTCAGAGAAAGTCATTAGAATTTTGGTTTAAAATTAAAAATGAATTATGAAACAATGAAAACAATGAAACTATAATATTTAGGAATGACAATTTTAATTAATATAAACATATATAATCACAGCCATTATTATACATTATGTTCCCTTTGTTTTACTTTGCAATACACTGAGTGTCCACTTTATCAGGAATAAAGCCCACCTGTACACTGTACACCCACTCAATCAATTATCCAGTCAGCCAATCACGTAGCAGGTGAACATGAACTGAAATTCATGTTCACCTGCTGAAATTCATCATGAACTGAAATTCATCATTTCTGAAATAGAAAGTCTCAGTTGTAGCATTCAATGTAAATAAATAACAGGAAGCATCAGAATTATTTAGCTTAGTTGGGGAAGTCTGATAAAAAATTATAATAAAGACTTTAACCCTTAACAAAGAAGTACAAAAACGTTGGGGGGGGGGGCAGACTATATTTCAACAACTTTGTTATCAAAGCATAAAAACTTTTTAATATAGTCCCAGAAATACACCCCTACAATGGGTCATATCAGTTCTCACTGTCATCCTCAGGTTTGACTGTGTTTCAGTTGTTTTTTTTGTTTGTTTGTTTGTTTGTTTGTTTTGAATGGATGAGGTTTTCTTTTACTAAACACATTATGATAAAACAATTTTAAAGGGATCTCCCTGTTTTAGGGTTCTACATAGAAAATTCTTCCAAGCAGACAAACTCAAGGACCCTGAGGTAAATTATAGACTGGGTAAACTACCATTAAAAATATTATATGCTAACCTTACATATGCTAACCTTACAAAAAATAATCACACAATACTTGTGTGAATAATTACAAGGTTTCCATGACAAATTTATACATGTATTTTTTTTAGATTCACACATTTTCACATGCTATGTGTGTTTTTATATTCAAATATGATTCTGTTTTTAAATTCATTTCGGATCTGTTATTTTTCACAATTTATTTACTTTTACATATATGGCATGTAATTTCACTTTTCTTATGTGTTTTCATAGACAAATCATTTCATCCTTTATGATGTTAACATGTTGACACACATTCTCCTGAGTTCGCATTTGAGTCCACATGTGTTACATTTTTCTGTAAGGGTTCTTACCTGTGGGATTTGGGTAAATGATCTTTTTACTAGTGAACCACAATTCTATCAGCTTGCTACTTTAGGTCACTCATCTTTTTTTTCTACCTAGGCTACTATTGTGTCTTTATGTTTACTAAAATTACCTAGCTGAAACCTAGCCAAGTGCAGAAAGTTAATCTGTGACATTATAGCATTATAGTTAGTTTTCAATCTAACATTCTAAGCATCTAATTGTATAAGTTGTATTTATACTGTGTAAATTCCAATGTTTAGGTCTGTGGATATATTTTTGGTTAGTCAGTTGAGCTTGGATTTCTAAAATATGTGTTTATATTATATTAAATTGTATAATTTCTGATGAGGTCTTTGGCAAAAGAACAAAAAACATTATATCATAAATCAATATGAATTACTATATGAGTAGAGAAGCAATACCGTAGAATACAGTTCATTTCAGCAGAATAAGCAACAGTACATGTGCTATATTAAATGCTATTATTAAGAAAAAGGAACAAAGATTCATGTTTGGCAATATCTACAGTACCTATACGCTATAGGTTATAATACATCTGTGAGAACAGTGTTATTCAGATAGTATAGATTTACTGAAATATGTATAAATGAAATAAAGACCCACAGCAGCTGCAATCTCAATAGTATACAAACAGATTGTTAGATTGAGAGTTATAACAGATGGAAACATCCTTTGAATCTTCTCTTTAGTATCTTCTAGAGTTTTAGCATAATTAGTCACTTATTTTAACATTTCCGGTAAATTGGCTATGCAACATATATTACAAGCATACACTCATCAGAACGGTTGCTAAACATTTTCAATGTATTTTTTAAAGAACATAGTGTGTATAGCTGCTGCTTTTGGACACTTTTACAGACACATCGTTGTGTATTTGCACTTCAGGTAATCCTTTGTGCCGTTCTGTTGTATTGTTATGTGTTACACCATAGTACTGAAAAAAATGACATAGGATGGAATAAAACCCCACTTGACCTGGCCTATTGCTATCTAAAAATGTTCATCCAGCTTTGCTCTTGAAATTGACCTAACACTTTTAAATTATTGGTCCTTTGCACAGATCAACACTCCAACATTTTCTTAAAAGCTTTTCTGAAACTGTCATCCAGGAAGGCATAAAGAAATGGGTTAAGGCAGGAGTTAGCATAGCTTAAGCCTGTGATGAAGTAGGAGATTCCAATAACCAGTGGAGTTGTTGGCAGGTCTGTGGTCAGGGCCACCACCGTACTTAAGTGAAATGGTGTCCAACAGAACAGACACACCGCAAGCACCACAAAGACCATAACAGTCACTTTCTTCTTGGCTTTATCCAATGCCTTGCCATTGGAAATTAGATGTGTATGCCTCAACTTGTAGAGCATTAGACTATATAAGACACAAATTGTTGACACAGGAAGGATAAAGCTGAAGACCAGGGTGTAGATCCGGCTGGCTTTGAACCAGACACTCTCAGGGCTAGGGAAGCTTAACACACAGCTCTTCCTGCTCTCAGCATCATCCGGACTCACATAAATGCCAGCAAAGTAGGTAAATGGTGCCACAATGAGGACAACAAGTGCCCACACACACACACTGACAATTTTTGCAAACCTGTATGTGCGATGGGGCATCCGCTTAGACTGCAGTGTGGAAATCACTACTAGGTAGCGGTCGGCGCTCATCACTGTAAGAAAAAAGATGCTGGAGAAGATGTTGTAGTGGTCTATTGAGAGGATCACTTTGCAAAGAAGCTCACCAAAGGGCCAATAATTCAGCAGGTGCTCTGCAATATTAATAGGTAATACCAGTGTGAAAAGGTCATCAGCGATAGCCAAGTTCAGGATAAACAAGTTGGTGACGGTCTTCATTTTTGGGGCTTTCAGAATGACATAGATGACAGCAGTGTTGCCAGTGAGTCCTACAGCACAGATGACTGAGTAAACTACTGGCAGCCAGATGTAGAAGTCTGGGTATAATATCCAAGGTGGAGACGTGCTGCAGTTAGGTTGTGAATAGTTACTTGAGTTACATGGAGATTGATTACTCCCAGAAATTGATACGTTATCCATTTTCTTTTCTTCGAGAACGAGTAAAACCCACAACAGATATCCAGCTTTTCAGATGTTTCTTTTCCCCCCAAGGAATCAGTTTGATTTCAAAAATGTCTTTTGGATCATCCCAATTTTAGAAAAAGTCACAAATGAGCCAAAAAACCCCATAACTGAAACAGTGGTAATGAATATCAATCAACTGTTCAAAGGAAGCTTCAACTGCACTGTAGGAAAGAAAGAAAGAAAGAAAGAAAGAAAGAAAGAAAGAAAGAAAGAAAGAAAGAAAGATTCACGCAACATTCAAATCTGCTTACTCTATATGGTGTATCAAGCAAAATGAAACTCGAACAAAATACGCAAATTACGCACAATGGGTAATTAAGACTCTCCTTTTTGCGCACTTGACTCAGTATAGTCGGATAATAAGCTTACCTGTAGATGTTCATACATGCAAGTCACAGCAGCTTTGGTGGATTAACAGTGTGGAAGAGGTGTTAAGTATGAAAAGCAGTTTTAGGGATGGTGGGAGGGAAAGAGCGTGATGTAAGCTGAAGGAGCGATGCGTGTTCATACCGCCGCATTATAAAAGATTAGTCTACGCGATAACGCTGCTGTGCTTCTATTAAAGTCGAGCAGCACCGTTGAGCGCAATATCCTCCAGGCTCAGTGGAAATAATCGATTTCAACAATCTACATGTTTTTGTGCTCTTTCAGCGGAAGAAAATGTCAAACCTCTTGAGAAGTCTACAGTTTGTCCCCTGTTTCCTAATTTCCTTTATCTCCTGATTTTTTTTTTTGCATTGCTCATTTGTAGTATATCTGAGCATCTCAAAAAGCATCTTAATGTACAATTTTTACTGTCATTTTGCGCGCATAAATAATAAACTCGATATCCTAGAAACTCATAAACCCTAGAGTCCATCATTTAAGTAAATAAAATATGTTTATTATGTTTACAAAAAAATGTAAAAAGTGCCTGAAATGCTTAATATCAAAGGCTGCACATTATTATTATTATTATTATTATTATTATTATTATTATTATTATTATTATTATTATTATTATTATTATTATTATTAACAACAACAACACCAATAATAATAATAATAATAATAATAATAATAATAATAATAATAATAATAATAATAATAATAATGCTACTACTACTACTACTACTACTACTACTACTACTACTACTAATAATAATAATAATAATAATAATAATAATAATAATAATAATAATAATAATACCTTCATATTCAGTATTTTATATATTCATCCATCACTTTATATGTGATTTTGTCACTATTGAATTCCTAATCTCCATTAATCTAAACATACACAAGAACAACAGACATAAAATACATTTATAGAAACAGAAACTGTGGTTATATTTATTCTTAATATTTTTGCTATGTTGTTTTAATCTCAGATATACCCTACATCAGAGGACATTCATGAAAAAGTATATGCACAAGTTACTATTATTAAATTACTGCTTGTTGGAATTTCCTATAATAGAGCTAAAAAGTGGAGTAAACTGCAACCCTATAATGTAAAATATCAGCGCTCATGTATCACACTGAATCTGATGGCATAAATTATTTGTCAGTTACCATTTACTAAACACTAATCTGTGTTTTTTTTTGACAAAAATTATCAGATTAATTCATCTCATTTAGAAATTTAGTTATTTAAGAGTTTCTAGTAGTGCAATGGTTGATCCAGAGATTTAAGGATGTTTGTGATGTGATACTTCATTAAGTTTTATGTGTTAATGTAAATTTCTCAAAACATGCAGCCCCTTTGTATAAGGTCATAGAAGTGTGCTTATGAATGATCACATACAGTAAAACATGACCCGCTGAGCTGATGTGTGATGAGCAGTTTTTGACTGACAGGCACTTAAAGGGTGTGTCATAGCTGTGCAGATTAAAATTGGGTGTAAGCACAAAGAGCTCTTTCAGTGGAAATGCACTTGCTGGCAGAGGTAACAAAAGGAGTGATTGATAGTGGAACAAAAGTGCCACTTTGTTCATGGCCACATTACAACATTTGGAAAAAGGATTGGTTTTCACATTACAAGTGGGCCGGATATTTAGGGGACACTTTATTGTTTAAATATTAGTATCAGATTTTCTACAGCCTTTATCATTATGACATTTGAGTCAGGGGTTTATTTCATAATATGTCCCAAAAAATTGTGATTAATAACAAGAAATTAGCTTCAGTCTTTTTATTATACATGAAGTACTTGAACATTACATTTCATACGGATTTAAATAGTTACTAGAAGCTCAACAATGAAAATTGGTTTAGTTTAGCTCACCAGAACAGATGTATTGAAATTGTTAAATAATGGCAAGTATAAAAAAAAAGAAAAGAGAAGAAAAGTGGAAAGACAGGAGACTGGAGATTCAGTAAGGAAGGGGTGGAACTGAAAGCCAATGTGGGTGTTAATAACGTAGTAGCAGGCAAGGCCAGAAGGTCAGCTTTGCTTCTTGCTTGCTACCGGATGACACTCTCTATATGAGGAAGACATGTCTTTCACACAATTGTAGAGTGTGAGTGTGATATATACAGGTCTGCAAGGCAGAAGCGGGAATGGATATTACTTTCCTGCTGTGAGTGATGAGTCCTATTCTACACTAAGACATTTGGAAAAATAGCACTGAAAAATAATGTGCTGAAGAAATCAAACCCAGGACCATCAATTGATTTGGGCAACGTCTGAGGTCTTGGTTATTTCCATGAAAATTTATGGAAAATTCCTCTGGAATTTCGGTGTATTTTCCAAGTTTTAAATTTCAAGTGAAAGCCTATGATGAACATTTTTTTTACTGTTATGAATCAATACATTTTTTAATCTTTTAGAAATGTAAATTTTTATGGTTTATTTAATGTATGTTTGTCTTTTAGAATTACTTTTGGCTTAGTAATTAATAAAACAATACACATTCTTGTGTATGAAACCTGAAATAAGTTCTATGGCATTTATTAGCCTGTCAAATGAAAAAAGAAAGTAGAAAGTAGCTTAGATAAATCACTCAGTGCATTCACTGTCCTTCCTCTCAAAATATTATACTGTGAAACCCATGAAAATGGTAATAATTAATATTCCCCTTACATATGTGAGAAAGAGTAGATTAATGTACATAATTTGACAAATTATATTGAATTTAATTGATCACTGGTGGGTTAGCACGTTCGCCTCACACCTCCAGGGTTGGGGGGTCGATTCCTGCCTCCGCCTTGTGTGTGTGGAGTTTGTATGTTCTCCCGGTGCCTCGGGGGTTTCCTCCGGGTACTCTGGTTTCCTCCCCTGGGTCAAAGACATGCTTGGTAGGTTGATTGGCATCTCTGGAAAATTGTCCGTAGTGTGTGATTGCGTGAGTGAATGAGAGTGTGTGTGTGTGCCCTGTGATGGGTTGGCACTCCATCCAAGGTGTATCCTGCCTTGATGCCTGATGACGCCTGAGATAGGCACAGGCTCCCCGTGACCAGAGGTAGTTCGGATAAGCGGTAGAAAATAAATGAATGAATGAATGATCACTGGTGATTATGGAGACCTGAAATAAGTTCTATGGCATCCTGTTTTAATTCTTAATAACTTGTTTTAAGTGGCAAGGTCCTATTATAACTTAGGAATCCATGAATTGTAAGCAGAGAATTCTAATGAAATGTCAAAAACCTTTTATTTTAATTAATTTAGTTATTTATTTGTATTACTCCTGTGTAGGCCTACTAAAGCTCACTTCCTGAACACTGGTTGTTGCTTTTAATGCACAGCAGTGTGATAATTAATCAAGAAAACCTTCAGAGGGAGATGCATAACAACAATTTATCATTCAAAGGAAGCATAGTGGAGGAAGCAATGAGAAACACCTGCATACATAATTCAAACAGACACATCTTCATAATGAATATCCAAGCATATTTTAAACTAGGTAAATTACAGAATATAGATCTGGAGCATGAGGAGAGAAGAACGTATCTATGTGAAAATGAATCCTTTAACCTGTGACTTTTTTAGCCATAAAATGTAAACTTTTTTCATGTGGGTTCTTTTTAATCGATATTTAATACCAAGTGCAAGACAAAGAAGGCATTTTAAGGCTCATTTGCCATAGAACTGCTGCTGTGATATACTACTTACTGTAGTCTGAGCTATGGATGCGTTCTTGCACTCTGGATGTGCATTTTATATTGCAGAGATTGCAAATGAAAATCAGTGATTAAAGGATTAATATTAGAAAATGAAAAAGGTAATATTATTACTAAGTATCATTCTTTATGTGATAGCAGGAGAACTTTATAGCTTTTATAGCTTTTATCCAGTGTTAAGTGCTGAAGTATGAGCCCAGTGCAATAGTATCATTAGTGTTATTCTCAGAAACTCAAGGGAAATAAACATTCACTATTTTTCATTTGGCTACTCTGCAAACTGAGTATATTCAAAGCTGAAAATGTGCAAGGTTCATATCCAATTTGCTTTTGTTCCTTACTTGATGGAATCCATAAGATTGGTATATTATCTTTATTACGTCCTAATTTCCTGTCAAGTCTGGACCACATGTGCATGTGGTGCAATATTGCACTGATAATGATCTGTCAGGATATGACTATGAGAATAAAGATCAGAAGTGTCCAGGTTAGCATCACATTCATCTCACTTTACAGTGTCTGCAATAATTACCTGTGTTCATCAGCATAGAAGCCACACTCACAAAAACACACCCACAAGCCAGCTCTCTTATCACATGACAGCTACCAACCACTGAAGGTGAAGACTAAAACATGTTTCCTCTGAGAGACACAAAGCCAGGAAACCACATTCCTGATATCTACCATTATCCATAAAGATGCCTGCAAAAATCAGAGCGCAAACCATTTTACTCCACTGGCTCCTTCAAGCTACTGTCTGTCGCATTGCAGGGATTTAAACTCCCAACCTTTATACAGAACACTAGACTCTCTTTAGGAAAGTGAAAATATCTATGCAATAAATTCCCAGAGTTAATGTTAGTGAAATTTAAGACTAATTTTTCGTTTAGATCAAGCATTTATTCCTGCCTCAAGTTTCTGGAATAGACATCTTCTCCACTGTTACCCTATCCACTATAAGCAGTTACTGAAGATGAATGAATTCATTCATTCATTCTTTAAAGACCAACATTCAGCTTAGACTTGCAACTGAACTCATTTCAGAGTTGGGGTAATGCTATTGTTAAATGCACTTGACATAGATATTGAATTTGCCCGCACCAGAAAGAAGGTATTTACATTTATAAAGGTTTAATCAGCATACAATCTTACACATAGACTTAGAAAAATGTGTACAGTATGCATGCCTGTATTTTCCCAAACGTACTACAAGTATGTTTGGGAAATATTACTAGTATGTCACAGTATGTGTGCACATGTATTCATGCGCATGCATATGTATACGGTACATTATACTAAAGCTCTTGCAGCCTTACCTGTGGCAGCAGTGCTGTTTGAAATTCAAGAAAAACAAACAGGTCCACGCCAGAGGCATGTACTATTTTAAACACTCTCAAACACTCACTGTGCAGAGAGGCTCGAAACTGTTGCCACTTCAGCACACACATATCTGCCACTTGTACCTTGTAGAGATTAAACTGGGCTATAACCATGTTAACATTTTTGCTTAGTTCAATGTAGGTGCAAACTGAGTTCTTTCATTGCAATTATTGCACCCACGCTAAGCTGTTATTGCAGGAAGCAATTTTATGTTGTTATGAGTTTTAACATTGCCTGAAAAATGTTCTCAGGTTAATGAAACCATGTGCTTGTTTGCACCCTTGTGAGATGAAAATGACAACAGGGAAATGCCTGCAGCTCTGCTTCTTTTGAGAACAATTAGAATGTAAAAATACAATTCACTTCCTTTTTATTATTGTAACAATTCCATAATGATTGCATGGCTTCGCTGTGAGCTTTGTTTTATGGTAAAACTCTATGTGGGGTCTCTGTTGGGCATGAATCATTGTGGCATATGTACATGTAAATTGTGTGTGTGTGTGTGTGTGTGTTTGTGTGTGTGTGTGTGTGTGTGTGTGTGTGTGTGTGTGTGTGTGTGTGTGTGTGTGTGTGTGTTTGTGTGTGTGTGTGTGTGTGTGTGTGTGTGTGTGTGTGTGTGTGTGTGTGTGTGTGTGTGTGTGTGTGTGTGTGTGTGTGTGTGTGTGTGTGTGTGTGTATGTGTGTGCGTGCACAGTATATTGATGGACTAATGATTCAGCTCTGTCACAGTTCTGCTCAGTCAGAAAGGAAATCACATTCTAGTGGAAGCTGTGAACTTGGCTGCCTTAAAATGTGCAAAAATTAAGGAATTACCATTCGATGCAAAACAGGTTGAAAGAAATTTGTTGTGTAATTCAAGGAAGAAACACATGCTTCTTTTATGTTGTTGAAATTTTCCATGAAATTTGCTTAAATGTCTTTTAGTGTATGTCATTATTCCCTAGTTTCTTCCCTTCTTTTATTTTCCATCCTATTACAACTATAAATAAAAACAAAATATAATAAAAGAAAATCAAATAAATTGCATCGACACACGCTATGCTTCATTAATAAAGATCAGCATTATTTCACACTAGCAAATTCTAGCAAAGTTTGTAAGAAGTTACAAACCTTCTTATTATGTTTAAGAGCAGAGTTTTTGTTTGTTTCATATTGATTGACTGACTAATCCTTCCTTGTGACAATACACCCACACATTTCCCATGAAGCCTTTATCATCATCATCATCATCATCATCATCATCATCATCATCATCATCATCATCATCATCATCATCATCATCAATAACAGAAATATACTATCGAAGAAAAGCACCTACCAGATATTTCTTGAACCCAGTTCCAGCTAAATCTTAGAAAAAACAGTTGCAGGATTTTAAAACTCAGTTCTTTTTACATTAATGTGCCTTGACACTGTTAAAGTGTCACAGCAGCTAATAGCGAATTATTGCCACATCCATCAAACAACAGCAATTATTTTAAATACCTCTCTTTGAAACACTTTTCCTTTTCCGACAACCACAAAAAATGCTTTCCAAAGAGCTCTTGATTATTTCACTCCATGGAAGTTGATGCATAAAAGTGTAAACATGCTTTATGTAACATAGAGGTGATGGTCTGTGAGAGACGTACTTCTGTGGGTAAAAAGTGCCTTAATAGGACAGTGAACAGTGTGGTTATGCTGCTCAACAACCTTGCAAACAACAAGTTGTTTTTTAAAATGAATATATTAATTGTTTTGTTTATAAGATTTAAGAATTTAGTGTGCCTTTATTCAGTGCAGTTTCTCAGATAGCCAGTGAGAGGAAAAAGCACACTGGGGTCTTTTTTAATACAGATAAAATACAGATCCTGCTTTGAAGAGATCATTTGAACTGATGATTTTATTTTTCAATGCAATGTTAAATCAAGTTCTCTGAGTTTAATATACTGTAAATGTCATACATAGTATATGTAGTATATTTGACATAAATACCAACAAATTCTACAGCTAAATTAACATGGTTTATTATGTATAGTATGTGGTTTAATAAAGATTCATGAATGTTTAAAAGAACTATGTGTTTAGCTTTTTTTCAAGTTCATACTCTGGTCCTTATTTGTAGTAAGTAAATTTGGTGAACTTCCAGGACTATCAAGCTGAAATTGCAATTATTCAAATCTCACAAAAGCTCAAAATGCTGTCGGCAAACAGAAATTTATTTTTTGCTCCAATTCTACAGATTATCTCTGGTGCTGCTCAAACTGTCTGGAAATATGAGTTAATTTGCACAGTGCATCTACAATAATTTAGGCGCTGTGCTTATTGATTGAGAAATTAAGTTGTACTTCCACAACTCAATAGGAAAACCTTCGGTTATATGATTCTTAACGACTTTAAACACAAATTGAGCTAAAGCAGAAAAGAATAGGAATGTTAATCGAAAATAAATTCAGTATATAAATGATAACTCTGTTCTGCCTCATCTCTTCATGTTCAAAAAGTGCATTTAAATTTTAATTTTAAATGATAAAAACTGGGATAAATAGAAACACCTACTGCAAACTCCTGACTTCAGCTGGAATCAGCTTGTTTGATAGTTTTGATGAGGGTTCAACAGTATTATTTTAGCATCAACCATGCAATATTCTTCATTTTTACTCCAGTTCTGTTCAAAGCAAACATGTATTGTGTTAACATGAATATCAGCGTGTTTTTCTCTGTAACCTCACTACAATGTAACAACAAAAGTACACCAAGGGACCAGGAACTGAATCAAATCCTTAGTATACACCAGTGAACTTGGCAAATAAAGCGTGGATCTGATATTGAAGCATTCCTCTCTCTCCTTTTTCAACTGTTTCAAATTACACCAATTTGTCTAATAATAAACTGTCAGAATAAAAGAAACTGTTGCAGTGTATATCTGAAATGAAGGGTCTTTAGGAGCAAAATTGCTCTCCCTCAGCTCTAGTAAATGCTCCCATCTAGAATTGATGAACAAACATTTGGCGTGTTGCCAAGGGAAACAGAAATAAGGATAATAGAAATACTGACAGTATGTTCAATCTCTGACCACTTTGGCCTTCAGGCTTGGCATCAACATTATTAGTGTAATTAGTCTTTTCAGGACTGATGGCAACATGCATTTACCTTCTCAGTGTTCAGACTGCTGCTGCCCCCTGCTGCTCCTCTGTGTAATTTGTGTGCTGTGTTCTCTGAAAGAATAATTTCCATCTACATGAAAAGTGCAATGTCAAGATAGAACAGACTTTATTATTAGAACTATGACATGAAGATCTCTCTCTCTCTCTCTCTCTCTCTCTCTCTCTCTCTCTCTCTCTCTCTCTCTCTCTCTCTCTCTCTCTCTCATTCATTGAGTGTTCTACCAATAGGAAGGTTTCTTTCAATTAGGTCTGTTATAAAGTGAAGCACCTCAATGTTATCAACTGACACAATAGTCTTGCAGGGCTTTAAAAGAATTGAAACCTATGTGGATATGTTCACTTTTGTCTTGTTCATTCAGATTTGCTTTGTTGTAGCAATGAAGACCACCGCATAACTAATTTACACACACACACACGCACACGCGCACACACACAGACACAAACACTAAATGAAATAAAACTGCACAATACAGTGATTTACATATGTCACAATGATTCATGCCAACAGAGACCCCACATAGAGTTTTACCATAAAACAATCATTGTGGAATTGTTACAATAATAAAAAGGAAGTGAATTGTATTTTTATGTTCTAATTTTTCTCAAAATAAGTAGAGCTGCAGACATTTGCCTGTTGTCATTTTCATCTCACAAGGGTACACACACACACACACACACACACACACACACACACACACACACACACACACACACACACACACACACACACACACACACAAACAAACAAATTTTGCTGAACACTCAGATTGCAGTTTGCCGCATTTGTAAGTTGCACTCATGTTGTATATGAATAAATGCTAATGCCAGGTAACATGTGTGCATGTGTTTGTGTGTGTGTGTGCATGTGCATGTGTGCATGTGTGTTTGTGTGTTTCTTTGTGTGTCTTTGTGTGCGTGTGTGTGTTTGTGAGTGTGTGCATGTGCATATGTTTTTGTGTGTGTGCGTGTGCATATGTTTGTGTGTGTGAGTGTGTGTCTTTGTGTGCGTGTGTGTGCATTTGTGACTGTGTGTGTCTTTTTGTGTGTGCGTGTGTGTGCATTTGTGAGTGTGTGTGTCTTTTTGTGTGTGCATGTGTGTGTGGATATGTGTGTGTGAGTGTATGCATGTGCATATGTGTGTGTGTGTGTGTGTGTGTGTGTGTGTGTGTGTGTGTGTGTGTGTGTGTGTGTGTGTGTGTGTGTGTGTGTGTGTGTGTGTGTGTGTGTGTGTGTGTGTGTGACTTGCACTCTCCAATGCAGGCTATAGATTTCCAATAGCCATAAAAAGTCTAGGGTGTTAGTCTTCAGATCAATTGCTTCAAATTTATTTGTCTTTATGAACTTTGACCCTTCATCTTATACTGCATTTTTGTTTTTTGTTTTTTCAAAAGGAAAAGATTTCTATTCAGATGAATTTACCAAAAAAATTCCCCAGGCAAAATTGTGTACAAAATACTTTGAATATTTATACAAAATCCAATTAGAAGTATATTTTTAAATTTGTGGAATAATTGTATTATTATCGCATGAGAGTGTATTCTATTAAATAGAGTAATCTTAAATATATTCTTATTCTTCTAAACTTCAGGATTCTGGATCTCTTTAGTGTATTTATTGCTCAAACCTAAAATATTTACACAGTTAACCTCCTGGATTGTTATTAAATTATTATTTTTACTAATGCATATTATTCTGTAAATACTATGAACGATACAGTAAAATACTGTAAGATTTTAAGATACTGTAAAATAATAATAAAAATATACATTTGGACTTTCTGATGGAAGATTAAGAGGTTAAAGGCCAAAACAGCTGGACTAGAGCAGAGAGAATGAATAAACTTTATTATTAAACAAGCTGGGGCTCTCACATATAAAGACACAAGCTGAAATAAAGCTTATATTCTGTCAGACAAAGTACTGCTGAGATACACATACACCATATTCATTACTAGAAGGCAATGAATAATACACAAACAATTAAAAGTGCACACATGTACAGTAACTAATAAACTACAAACTCAGATTAGGTGACGCACGGATGTTAATAACTCATCTGATGTGTTTGATGGGATTTTTCTGTTAGAGGAAAACCATAAAAAGTCAGAACGCTCTGCCTGATGGTTTTGTTCAATGGGTGTGGCTAAAGCGTAATGTGGTTGCTGGGGACTTAGTGTTGGTTGAAAGGAACGATGTCCAGTCTTATCTACAAAGAGCCAGAATGGATTTAGCTTTACATTCCAACCAAGCTGATTGCATACAACTCATTAGTCATTTAAAGACCAAAACCAACTGATTAAAGAAGATGAATCAGTGTGTTTGGTTAAAATGACAACCTGCAGCTACACTGTTTTTTTGCAGATAAGACTGCACATCTCCAACTAAATAGGCTTTCAATCAGTGTTGAAATTTGGGTTCGGTCAGGAAAAATACATCATTATAATTAATGTGTGAAAAGTGGCTTAGTATTATAGTACAACAATACAATGTGTCATATACAGCTGAAGTTATGTAAGGGGAGGTTTGAGGAAGGCTGACAAGGCTGAGTTTATATTTCAACAGAAAAAAGATCAAATAAACTGAAGAACCTGTGTGGAACACATCATTTCGATTATTTTAAGATCTTTTTGAAAACTGCAAGGATGTCATCCATCAAGGTGGATTGGTTCTCTTTATAGGTTACAGCATGTAGAACAGATATAAGGGAAAGAATCAGTTTTCTTTTTAACCTTAGCAATTGATGGTATATAGGATATAATTTATAAAATATGGTATGATAACAGTTCATCATCTCTGTTTCTTCCAATTGTTTATTATTTTATAAGTGTGAGTCATTAAGCTGTACTTTACAGGTGAACGGTGACTGGCAAGGATTTTCCCCATTCATGATACTCTAGCTTGTCATAAAACTTTTATTTATGGTTTACATACATACCATTGCTGCACACCATGAGCAATGCTATTTATCCCTGGAGTACTAATGCTATTTACTCCTGGGGAAAAGACAATGAGAAAGACTAAACTAGTTATTCCTTGCCAGGATACTGCATTTACAACCCTGATCAGAATAAAATATTTATTTTGCAACATTAACAGCTCATTATGATTCATGTATTGTTAGCAGATTTTACATTACATATTGTAGATTTTGTTGTTATTTCCTCAATTCAATTTCAAGTGAATTGGATTTGAATAGACATTTTTACAATAAACACTGTCACAAAGCACTTAAGATCTAGAAATTGATAGCTGCTGATACATAATAAGCAAGTTAAATGAGAAAGTGGGCAATGATTCCTAAGATGATTATTATGTTCTCAATCCAATGTCTCAGAAAAAAGTTACTGTATATAAACATACATTACTATATGAAAGACTGAAAAAAAGCTCTTTTATACAATGGCAGTTAAAATGTTTAGACACATTTGCTAATAAAAGCACTGTCTTATTTGAATTTGCTATATATATACACAACTCAGCTCAACACATGCTGCATTGTATTAACTAAGGTTAATTTTAGCTGGATAGCTATCTTAGATAAAGGCTGTTGGAGTTTCAGTAGTTTGCCATTTTTCTTAGCTAGGAAGCACATGCTAATTCATACATGTTTCTAGATACATTGTTAGCCATCTAAGTGTGTATTTGCTTACACATTATGCTGAGTGTTACTTATTAGGATATAGAAAGACTTAGATATATTTAAATCATAGACAACACTAAGTAACATCAAACTGATCTTAAATATAAAATCTTAAATTTTATACAGAGCTTTCATACTATATTTTTATTCAATTTCTGACTAATCTAGCGCATTTATTGTAGCAGTAATTTAAAAAAAACTCAAGTAAGAATAATATGATTTAACTATACTCAAAAAACTACCATTACAGTGACCCATGCAATCAAGTACTGAAATGACAGTGTTGTCATGAATGTACACTGGTGAGCTGAATGAATAACTAAAAAATAAATAAATGGAGACTGAATGTTAGATTTGTAATGTTACCATAGTTTGTTACACTAAGGAGAAAATAGTTGAATGGCCTGACACAGCCTACAACCTTATATAAGTCCTTTGGTCACCCTAATATGTTTCCAGGTCCTATTGTTTTGACTTTATGGTACCGGAGTCATTCAGTGGCCCTGCTGTCTATATGCCGAGGGCTGTTTCACTTCTCTTCCTCATCTTTCTCTTTCTTCCCTGTCCCTCATTCTCTGTTTAAAGAGCATATGTGACAGGGGTGTGCTCTACTAATTAGAGGGCTCTTTTGTTTGTCGGTATCTCCTTTGGCCGCTCATGTTGTTGTGTGCTTTTTCTGTAGAGTATCTCTAAGAGTCCTGTCATCGTAACAGAAGGTTTTTATTGGGTTCTTAATGAGTTAACCTCGGGTGGTCTCTCCTACAGATTGCCACCTCTGACTCTCAGGCCCAGCAGTACTGTGCAGAGACAGATTTCAGCTGCTGCGGTCTTATCTCTGGCGTCCAGTAAACGTGACTAAATGAACATTTGTGAGTGCATGCAAATTTGTGCATAGACACTCACAGGTTCACTAATAAAGATGAAACATGTAGTACTAAATAAAAATGAAATATGTTGTACTACATGTAGACCAAATAGACAGCAGTTTTGAGCTAGATATCTCTCTGGATATCATACCACACATTGACCACTAAAGCCTTAGTTAATAAGTGTGGGTAATCTCCATAAGCCAAGCTCTAATAGGTCTAAAGCTTAAAGCTTATAATTTTATTTAAGATTTCCATCTTTAAATTAAACCAATGACATAAAGTCTGAAACTGACTGAAACTTTAGTCTCGGGGGAAAATGGCACGTGTGCTGCATCAAAATGCTTCTGACTGGCACCAAATGTTCTTATTTCCCTCAGCGGTCATCTCCTTGCCAGCACCTGCTCTTATAGAAGAAGAAGCAGGAGGTCATGGGGTCATGTCCTGTGTGTACCATACACCTTCTGAGGTCAGAGGTCAAGCAGTGACCAGTGGGTTCGGGCTGTCCTAGAGTGATGCTGCCTTCCTGTGCTTCCTGAGTTATAACAGGACATGGAAAAAAGATCACATGCTGACAGGGAGTATCAAGCCCCAGTGTGACCCTTGTTGTCACGCTGATGTCTTTGTCAATGTGAAATATAATTACTCAGCATTAATAAGTACACAGTTAGATTTCAGTGAAGGCTGGTATTTGAAATGGCAGACTTGTTCCATTAAAATGTAATTAATGAATGTAGAAATGAAAGAAATGTAAGAATTGTATTTTTTATTATTGTGAATGCTTTTTAATGTTGTGTGGCTCACATGAGCCATGAGAGGGTGTGAGTGCTATTAATTGTTTTTTTCTTAAGAATAACCACTCATGCAAAACTTGCAAATAGTATTAAGTGTGAATGGGAATATTAACAGGGACAAGTCAGCTGCTGATGGTTGCAACATATCACTAATTTACTTTTTGTGGCAGATGTGAGTTGAAACCTTACACAGTTCAATGTATAGTTTCTATACCACTAGGACTATTTGCATACAGATGCCCAGACAATTTTACTATAGAGCTGAAAGAGGTGGGGGAAGGGCAGTGCAGGCCTACCCATGGGCCAATGCAAGAGACTTGCTGACTAGCCCATCATTTGTAGCTATTGGTTCTTAGAGTCATGGTGATCTTCTCATCATCAGAAAGGCACAGGTGCCATCTTGATTACCATGGATATTTCAGAGAGAGAGAGAGAGAGAGAGAGAGAGAGAGAGAGAGAGAGAGAGAGAGAGAGAGAGAGAGAGAGAGAGAGAGATGTTGGGGGACCATTTGAGTGTTTCATTGATTGCCCTCTCCCTCTCAAAATGCTATTAGCAC
The DNA here is from genome assembly GCF_022655615.1 of Tachysurus fulvidraco. Taxonomy (NCBI): domain Eukaryota; kingdom Metazoa; phylum Chordata; class Actinopteri; order Siluriformes; family Bagridae; genus Tachysurus; species Tachysurus fulvidraco. The sequence goes on from NC_062540.1 coordinate 14,691,292, forward strand.
TTTTGGGATCATTAAATTTAACGGGGCTGGCGATGCAGGATTATGTAATTGCATAGCTGAGACTTACTGCAGATGGGGCAAGTGTTGAAAAGCATGCGTGTTGTGGGGGTGAAGTTATTCATCATTCTGGGGGGGTAAATTGACTAATCAAGCTTTGACTTGTGTCCAGAAAGTGAGTGTGTTTAATTAGTGGAGAGGACTGGGGGTGCAGGAGCAGGTGGAGGAGAGGCAAAAGATGAAGGGAGATTGTCTTGTGCAAAGAGAGCAAGCAGGAGGGGCTGGGAAGCCTGAAAGGAGCTTGTCCCCTGCTTCTTCAGACACTTTTGTCTTATTCTCTCCCTGGGACAAGAAAACCTATACTTTACGACATCTGCTAGGCTGATTTTCCCAGAGCTTAGCAGCTCAAAGGGCTTAGCACAAAATCATCATCTTGGCATGGCTGTAGTTGAGAACTTTTTTTTCAAACTCTGTAAGTTTTACATGGAGGTTTTGGAGGCAATGAAAATT